>NC_088396.1:22459948-22670000 GCF_034236695.1 Oncorhynchus nerka
GTCACTACTCTCTAATGAAGTGATATTAAACCACCCCAGGCTACATTTAGTACCAGTGGAAAACACGCAGCACAGGAAAAAAAGTTTTAGATCCCACTACCATCTTATTTCCACTGTGAATCAAAACAATGTATGGTTGGGCTAGTGACCTAGTGGCTTAGCCTACATGTTGGGAATAAGCTAAAACACTGATATAGAGTCAGATATTTTTCAATTTCCCTAGATTAAGGTTTGGATTGAAGTTAGGGTAATCTGATGTTAGATCTGTTATTCAAAACAGCTTCTATCTCTGTTGCCTTCACATTTCCTCTCTCTCAGATAGATTCAGTCATGGGAAAGTAAACACCAACCTGAAATGTAGGAGTGAAGCAGACCAGAGTAACCTACCCTGAACTACCCACAGAAGCCACTGCTCCACCAGACCAGAGTAACCTACCCTGAACTACCCACAGAAGCCACTGCTCCACCAGAACAGAGTAACCTACCCTGAACTACCCACAGAAGCCACTGCTCCACCAGAACAGAGTAACCTACCCTGAACTACCCACAGAAGCCACTGCTCCACCAGAACAGAGTAACCTACCCTGAACTACCCACAGAAGCCACTGCTCCACCAGACCAGAGTAACCTACCCTGAACTACCCACAGAAGCCACTGCTCCACCAGAACAGAGTAACCTACCCTGAACTACCCACAGAAGCCACTGCTCCACCAGACCAGAGTAACCTACCCTGAACTACCCACAGAAGCCACTGCTATCACTTCCTGTGATGTTGGTTACCCAGTGGCCTATTTACTGCTGGTCTCTCATGCGCTGTGACCTGCACCCCCTCAATTAGACAGCTAGCGGGCAGAGGAGCATTAGCGCTGACCCATTTCCTCCAGTCAACTGGAGCTATGGTGAGCAGTCATCTATGAGATAACCAAGGCAACCACCGAAAGTACAAACACTCCTCCTTGCTATTCATTGGGCCAAACATGAGACCAAACCATTCCATTCTATCTGGCCACCTTGCAATCCATACCTAGAACTCAGTTGGGGAACTGGTTTTAGCTTGAGTTAATCTTGGTGCTCTGGGGACAAATGAATGAATGGTAACCCGCCCTCAGTTATACATTCAACACAAAACAATGCCAGCAATACATTTCAAAACCACAACACAACATAGCCTATGTGACTTGTAATACTCGATTAATACTCGATTAATAATTAACAGCGACAGCCAGTGCTAGCACATTAGCGCTGGAAGTGCTGGATCCCTATGCATTATTAATAGCATCGATGCTAATTGAAAGTCTTAACTTCACAAATGAAATGTCTGGAGCAGACAATCAGACACCCTGGTATTCTGCAGCCAATGAATCTTATTCTGATGGGAGAAGAGGCTATTTTTAATTTGTCTTTCCATATGCTCAGCTCAACAAATACATAGTCATGGGAGTAAGGTGAGAATTGAGTTCTTGTTTACACTCTGAGTAATCCTGGCAAGCAATATGTTATGTCAGGCTGTACGCTAGACTAGAGCAATTCAAATGTACTATCTCAATGACAGGCCTAATACATGCATTGTTATGTTTACTTATGGATGAAATAATGCGTGATAGCCTCTCTTCCTCTCTTACACTTAAGGCCATAATTGTTTTGTCTGCTGATGTGAGAGCTCTCTCTCTCTCTCTCTCTCTCTCAGTCTTGAAATGATTAACATTTATTTTGCCAAGTTGCCAACAATTACCACATTTGCAGTGTATTGCATATTATTGTAAATCTATCGATGGGGTGAAATCATAAGGGACTTTTTGCCAAACATTAGTGTCCACGAGGCTAGGGTTTAAAGAGCGTGGAGGTAGGGGAATCTTCATTTTGAAAACAGCAGTGGAGGAAAAAGTACCTCATTTTCAAACCGGAGTAAAAGTAAAGATCCCTTAAAAGAAAATGACTCAAGTAAAAGTGAAAGTCATCCAGTAAAATACTTATTGGGGTAAAAGTATACAAGTATTTGGTTCTAAATATACTTAAGTAACAAAAGTAGAAGTATACATTTAAAATGTCTTATATTAAGCAAACCAGATAACACAATTTTTTGTTTTTTAAATTTACGGCCAGCCATGGGCACAGTTCAACACTCAGACATAATTTACAAACTAAGCATTTGTGTTTAGTGAGTCTGCCAGATCAGATGCAGTAGGGATGACCGGGGATGTTCTCTTGATAAGTGCATGAATTAGACCATTTTCCTGTCCTGCTAAGCATTCAAAATGTAACAAGTACTTTTTGGTTTCAGGGAAAAGGAGTAAAAAGTACATTATTTTCTTTAGGAATGTAGTGGAGTAAAAGTGAAAGTAGTCAAATATATAAATAGTAAAGTAAAGCACAGACACCCCCAAAAAACGACTTAAGTAGTACTTAAAAATATTTTTACTTATGTACTTTACACCACTGGAAAGCAGGTTACGGAAGCATGTGGTAGTACACAGGGGAATGTCTCCTAAAATTACACCATTTTTTACACAAACTTCAGCTGAAGGGAAACCAACCCAGCCAGCAAAATGCTAATTCATATCATAAAAGATGTATGTAGACTAAACCTGAAAGAGATGGATTTTAGGCCTATATCAATTATTGATAAAAACTCTTCAAATAGAATATGACTATGCGACCGCAGCCGGCAGATTGAAAATCACTGCATGAATTCCCTTTCCCAGAAATGGAAAGGGGTTTAGGCTATATCAAAGACTGTACTGTATTTCTAACAATGTCCTCAATGTTTGAAGGCAGGCGCAATCAGGTGGGACCATTCTAGCCAATGAGAGGACAGATACGTGTGTGAACAACAGGCACAACTAATATCTCTTTCATACACAGACCAAAATCCTACTAATGAATATATCTGAAAGGGGTAGAGCGTAAAAACCATGGAGAAATAAAAGACACCTAAAGACCTAGTCACTCAGAATACCAAAATACAGGTATCAGGTCTGTGCGAATGGGTTTTTTCATTAACACGTGTAATGTTTAACACCTCCTGAATTTGAACTGCAAACAGCCTCCATGGTTTAACAACATCCCCCACCTCCCTCCAGATTTGCCAGTTACTACTGATACAGATCCCTTGCCTTTTTAATCTAAAATACCCCATAATGACAAAGCGAAAACAGGTTTTTATCATTTTTTGCAAATGTATTAAAAATAAAAAACAGAAATACCTTCTTCACATACAATAAGTATTCAGACCCTTTGCTATGAGACTGGAAGTTGAGCTCAGGTGCATCTGGTTTCCATTGATCATCCTTGAGGTACCCCCCCTATCTACATTGACGGGACAGCAGTGGAGAAGGTGGAACGTTTTAAGTTCCTCCGCGTACACATCACGGACAAACTGAAATGGTCCACCCACACAGCCAGTGTGGTGAAGAAGGCGCAACAGCAGGTGAAGAAGGAACAACAGTGCCTCTTCAACCTCAGGAGTGTGAAGAAATTTGGCTTGTCACCTAAAACTTACAATTGAGAGCATCCTATCGGGCTGTATCACCGCCTGGTACGGCAACTGCACCGCCCACAACCGAAAGGCTCTCCTTTGCAATACACTGCAATAATGGTGTGGTCTGCACAACGCATCACTGGGGGAAAACTACCTGCCCTCCAGGACACCTACAGCACCCGAGGTCACAGGAAGGCCAAAAAGATAATCTAGGACAACAACCACCCGAGCCACTCCCTGTTAACGCCACTACCATCCACAAGGCGAGGTCAGTACAGGTGCATCAAAGCTGGGACTGAGCGACTGAAAAACAGCTTCTATCTCAAGGCTGTTAAACAGCCATTACTAACACAAAGAGGCTGCTGCCTACATACACTCGAAATCATTGGCCACTTTAATAAATGGATCACTAGTCACTTTAATAATGTTTACATTTCTTGCATTACTCATCTCATATGTATATACTGTATTCTATACCATCTATTGCATCTTGCCTATGTCGCTTGGTCATCGCTTATCCATATATTTATATGTACATATTCTTATTCCATCCCTTTACTTAGATTTGTGTGTATTAGGTAGTTGTTGTGGAATTGTTAGATTACTTGTTAGATATTACTGCACTATCGGAACTAGAAGCACAAGCATTTCGCTACACTCGCATTAACATCTGCTACCAGTAAAATTTGATTTGATTTGATTTTATATCTCCTTCCTCCTCCCCCCAGTCTATTTTACATTCATCTCGTCTCCCTTTCACTTTCCATTCTTCCTTGTCCTCCCTATCTCTTCCTCTCTCTCTTCCCTTCATCTACACAGAACAATACATTATTAAGCCTTCAGGGCCTTTACAATGGGTGTGGTTGGCAGCAGGTGTATCAGTTGATGATTCCCACCAGGAGCAAAGACACATACGTAGAAATATAATATTAGTATCCTGGTCACTTCAACAACAAAAACACTTATTCTCACACACACACACACACACACACACACACACACACACACACACACACACACACACACACACACACACACACACACACACACACACACACACACACACACATGGGTCGGAGACAGGGGACAGTAGAGAGAGAAATTGGGGAGAAGGAGAGAAAGACGGAGCGAGGGAGGAGCCAGAGACAGTGGAGCAACAGGGGGAGGAGATAGAGACAGGGGTGGGACAGGGGCCAAGGAAAGAAGAAAATCAAACAAAGCAAGGGGGAAGTGGGTGTGTGTTTCAAGATGTTAACATTGAAAGACTTCCAAGTATACATACATCATGTATAGTCTTGTACCTGTAGATGATATGTTTGAGAGTGAGAGACAGTGGCTTTGGGAAAACAACAGCAGATGTGAAATACATTCACCAAACAGAGAACCATAAAACATGTGTAGACTCCAGTTAAAGCTCTAAAACATTTCTCTTAGCCAGTCAAACACCAGATATATAATCCTATTCATCCTTGACTCTGAGAAGCCATGCTAACTCTCTATGCTGTATATATGAAAGGGGTAAACCTGCAAGAAAGTGGTAAATAGGGGGCTGTTTGAAAGGGGTCAACATTGCTGTTTGAAAGGGGTCATATCAACATTGCTGTTTGAAAGGGGTCATTATAAACATTGCTGTTTGAAAAGGGTCATATCAACATTGTTGTTTGAAAGGGGTCATTATAAACATTGCTGTTTGAAAGGGGTCATATCAACATTGCTGTTTGAAAGGGGATCATATCAACATTGCTGTTTGAAAGGGGTCGTATCAACATTGCTGTTTGAAAGGGGTCATTATAAACATTGCCTTGTATTTTTTACAGGTAATATACCACATCTTCTGAAATGGGTATAGGTTGTTTTTTCCTAAAGTTGCCAGAATGCCAGGGGCGTTACTAGGATTTGAAAACATTCAGGGATTAGCCCAAAGCCAGTAGGGGCATTTTCGACCAAATGTCAACGGCTAAATGCATGAATTTGGTGCACCATGAGATGAACATTGAGCGATTAGAACATTGAGAGATGAGATTTTTGGGAGGTAACTTGCACCTTCCCACCTGCCACAGCAGACACTGCCAGTACTCAATTAAAGTTGTAATTGTGGGTCTCTATATTCTGGAACACTCTCTACTCTGGAACACTCTCTACTCTGGAACACTCTCTACTCTGGAACACTCTCTACTCTGGAACACTCTAAACTCTGGAACACTCTCTACTCTGGAAAACTCTATACTCTGGAAACCTCTCTACTCTGGAACACACTCTACTCTGGAACACTCTCTACTCTGGAACACTCTAAACTTTGGAACACTTTCTACTCTGGAAAACTATATACTCTGGAACCCTCTACTCTGGAACACTCTCTACTCTGGAACCCCCTCTACTCTGGAACACTCTCTACTCTGGAAAACTCTAAACTCTGGAACACTCTACTCTGGAACACTCTCTACTCTGGAACACTCTAAACTCTGGAACACTCTACTCTGGAACACTCGCTACTCTGGAACACTCTCTACTCTGGAACACACTAAACTCTGGAACACTCACGTCACCGGCTTTCTAGCTACCGCCGATCCACTTTCATTTTCCATTTGTTTCGTCTTTGTTTCACTCACCTGTTTACAATCCCACAATCACCTGTTCATTATTTAACCCTCTGTTCCCCTCATGGTTTTTGTGAGTGATTTTTTATTTTTGTATTTTCGGTCTGTCATGATGTGCGTGTATTTGTTACTTTGTGTATTCCCATTTTTGAGGAAAGTATGTTTGATTACTCATATCTGCTGTCCTGTACCTGGCTCTCTTCAGCAGTTACACCTAGGACCCATTGCAGGAACACTCTCTAGTCTGGAACACTCTACTCTGGAACACTCTCTACTCTGAAATAGTCTGAAATTACAATGCAAAAAATAAATCCTATGTGTAGCACCTTTAACATCTCGAAAATGCAACAACAATAGGAAGTAAGTAGCTAAGTGAATAACAAGAGTAATAAACATGAAAAATTGAAAGAAAAGCACATTTTTTGTCCATTAAAATAACATCAAATTGATCAGAAATACAGTGTAGACATTGCTAATGTTGTAAATGACTATCGTAGCTGGAAACGGAATAATATATTTAATGGATTATCTACATAGGCGTACAGAGGCCCATTATCAGTAACCATCATACCTTTGTTCCAATGACACGTTGTGTTAGCTAATCCAAGATTACCATTTTAAAAGGCTAAACAATCATTAGAAAATCATGTTGCACAGCTGAAAACTGTTGTTCCTAATAAAGAAGCAATAAAACTGGCCTTCTTGAGACTAGTTGAGTATCTGGAGTATCAGCATTTGTGGGTTCGATTACAAACTCAAAATTGCCAGAAACAAATAACTTTCTACTGAAACTCTGCAGTCTATTCTTGTGCTGAGAAATGAAGGCTATTCCATGCGAGAAATTGCCAAGAAACTGAACATCTTATACAACGCTGTGTACTACTCCCTTACAGAACAGCGCAAACTGGCTCTAACCAGAATATAAATAGGAGTGGGAAGCCCCGGTGCACAAGTGAGCAAGAGGACATTAGAGTGTCTAGTTAGAGTGTCTACATTAGAGTGTCTAGTTTGAGAAACAGACGCCTCACAATTCCTCAACTAGCAGCTTCATTAAATAGTACCCGCAAAACACCTGTCTCAATGTCAACAGTGAAGCGACGACTCTGGGATGCTGGCCTTCTAGGCAGAGTTGCAAAAGAAAAGACATATCTCAGACTGGCCAATAAAAATAAAATATTAAAATGGGCAAAAGAACACAGACACTGGACAGAGGAACTCTGTCTAGAAGGCCAGAATCCCGGAGTCGCCCCTTCACGGTTGATGTTGAGACTGGTGTTTTTACTATTTAATGGTGTACTATTTAATGAAGCTCAACAGTTTCCCGAGTGTATCAAGAATGGTCCTCCACCCAAAGGACATCCAGCCAACTTGACACAACTGTGGGAAGCATTGGAGTCAACATGGGCCAGAATCCCTGTGGAATGCTTTTGACACCTCGTAGAGTCCATGCCCCAACGAATTGAGGCTGGGGGTGCAACTCAATATTAGGAAGGTGAGAGAGAGAGCCTCAAATATCACATTAATTTGTACATATCCACTGTATACATGAAATGGGGCAAAGTTTGTTCCTGTTTTAGCAATGTCTTTGGTCATATTCGTGTGGGTCAAACAAACCTCCCTAATGGTTGGTTGACAGTAGAACATCCCACAATGGAGGTGATGGCAGTATGAAGTTGGTGCAGAGCAAGTGCAGAAACTTGCAGTCGACTGAAGTCAAAACTTCTTGACCTTTAATCTCCCAAGTGGCGCAGCAGTCTAAGGCACTGCATCACAGTGTTAGAGGGGTCAATACAGACCCTGGTTCAATCCTGGGCTGTATCAAAACTGTGATCGGGAGTCTCATAGGGAGGCGCACAATTGGTCCAACATCATCTGTGTTAGGGGAGGGCGGTCATTTAAAATACAAATTTATTCTTAACTGACTTGCCTAGTTAAATAAAGGTGAAACAATCACATGATTTTTGTTAAGTTCATGCAGTCAACAGCTAGGCACAAGTCAAATAATTGTATCCACATAATGCAACACACTTTGGAAGGCTGTGGGTGACCAAACAAAGTGATACACTTGAACATGCCCATTGACAAATAAAAGTACTGTAAGTGGTCGAAGGGTCAAGGGACTAGAGTGGTCCACTGAGTTGTGAAATCTCGACCAATCACAGCAGGCACTACATCACTCCAGATGCTTTTTGCAGTGACTGCTATTGCCTAGCGCAGTATACTGTATTGTTTAAATTCTTGCATAGCGCAAGTGATGTGTGGTTATGGAAACTCATCAGACTGAAATGTAATAAAATAAAATCTATAAAATAAATGTTGACCATCAAAAGGTATGGGGCTAGATCAAAAACACCTGGGGCTAATGCCCCGGAAGCCCAGACCTAACGACACCACTGCATAATGCCACGTGCATCCACTTTTTTGTAACAGCCTAAACATTACGAAACGTCTATTTCAATCACATAAGCCTCACATAATTCGACACGATAGACCATACAAAAAAGGTCTTATCTCACGCGAACAGATTTTGGGCGGAGTAAATTGCCTCTTCCTCTCTCGAATAAACCGTTATGTCGCACACAGATTCATTTTCATTTAAATCAGCATGGGGTGAAAGAAATTGCACTACGCAGGCGCAGCATTCTGACGTATGGAGGCAAACAGCTATTCGTATGTGCACCATAACAGAGCAAAAAGAGAGCGGGACTGCAGGGAAAGACATATGAAAAGAGATTTATAGAAGGAAAAGAAGAAGAAAAAACACCAAGGGGAACCAGTGAAAATAAGCTCTTCAAGCATTTTCAATGATCAGTTTAGGAAACTTTTATTCGTTGTGAAAAAAGGGACATTCCCGAAAACGATTGCCGCGTTCATGTGCTAGTCGGAACTTGTTAACTGGTTGTATTTCTACATGTGCACGTTCAACCAGGTTGCAAGTCGAAAATGTCAGAGTTTCCCAGTTCCGACTAACGCGTGAACGCAGCATAAGCAGCAAGAATAGCTGCATCACATTACTCCGTTGCATGGCTGTCCAAAATGACATGAAAATCAAAACAGCCAACTGAAAGACCGCTGCTTTCTCGCGCTCATATAGATGGAGAGACAAGAGCGCTCGTGAGCGATGGATGCGTGGATAGAGATGAACATTGGGTAGCGTCGGTAAAGATCCAAGGAGACTGGAAAGTGGACAGTAAATAATTGCAAACGGGGAGCTGTCAAAAGAATGGATTTTAGCGTACTACGGAATCTCATCAGCAGATACGTAAGTAGAGGATCGATCAACGCCGCAATGTTACATTGTATTCCAGTAACATCTGCAGCTAACGTTCTGTTACATATTCGTTACATATTAACTAACATCACAACATTGTTCACTTTTTGAAACACAGACGTGGGTTGTTTAGGCCGGAAAACATGTGATCAAAGGTTTGTCACAGCAAAACGGCAGTGGAAATGGACTCCCGCCAGGCTTCGGTACTTTGTTTTCGAGCTGAATTTCGGAAGTGCCAGAAAGGTCCAGATGTATTGGAAGAGTGTGAGGAATTGAGATCAACTTGGCTGGTCGTTTTCTTTCCCAGAGGCCAGAAACAACACACCTGATATAATTGTCTAATCAACTTACTCTTTATGTAAACCAGGTGTGTTGGTGCAGGGCAAGAAAGAAACCCTTCAAGTAATTTATCAGTTCAAGAGGCTTTATTGGCATGGGAAATATGTTAACATTGCCAACACAAATGAAACAATATACAAATATACAGTAACTAGACTAAAGACATTAAAAATGTCATATTATGTACACAGTACACAGTGTTGTAATGATGAGCACATGGTTAAAGTACAAAGGGGAAAATAAATATATAAATATGGGTTGTATTTACAATGGTGTTTGTTCACTGGTTGCCCTTTTCTTGTGGCAACAGGTCACAAATCCTGCTACTGTGATTGCACACTTAGCTATTTCACCCAATAGATATGAGTTGATCAAAATCAGGATTGTTTTAGAATTCATTGTGGATCTGAGGGAAATATGTGTCTCCAATATGGTCATACATTTGGCAGGAGGTTAGGAAGTGCAGCTCAGTTTCCACCTCGTTTTGTTCTTGAGAGTCAGGTCTGCCTATGGCGGCCTTTGTCAATAGCAAGGCTATGCTCACTGAGTCTGTACAGACAGTAGTCAAAGCTTTCCTTAAGTCAAATCAAATCCAATTTTATTTGTCACATACACATGGTTAGCAGATGTTAATGCAAGTGTCGCGAAATGCTTGTACCTCTAGTTCCAACCATGCAGTAATATCTAACAAGTAATCTAGCCTAACAATTTCACAACAACTACCTTATACACACAAGTGTAAAGGAATGAATAAGAATATATACATAAAAATATATGAATGAGTGTTGGCCGAACGGCATAGGCAAGATGCAGTAGATGGTATAGAGTACAGTATATACATATGAGATGAGTAATGTAGGGTATGTAAATATTATATAAAGCGGCATTGTTTAAAGTGACTAGTGATACATTTATTACATCAATTTTTCCATTATTAAAGT
The DNA here is from genome assembly GCF_034236695.1 of Oncorhynchus nerka. Classification (NCBI taxonomy): domain Eukaryota; kingdom Metazoa; phylum Chordata; class Actinopteri; order Salmoniformes; family Salmonidae; genus Oncorhynchus; species Oncorhynchus nerka. Next base: position 22,470,576 of record NC_088396.1, read on the forward strand.
GGCTATAGTTGAGTCAGTATGTTGGCAGCAGCCACTCAATGTTAGTGATGGCTGTTTAACAGTCTGATGGCCTTGAGATAGAAGCTGTTTTTCAGTCTCTCGGTCCCCGCTTTCATGCACCTGTACTGACATCGCCTTCTGGATGGTAGCGGGGTGAACAGGCAGCGGCTCGGGTGGTTGTTGTCCTCTATGATCTTTTTGGCCTTCCTGTGACATCGGGTAGTGTAGGTGTCCTGGGGGGCAGGTAGTTTGCCCCCGGTGATGCATTGGGCAGACCTCACTACCCTCTGGAGAGCCTTATGGTTATGGGTGCAGCAATTGCCGTACCAGGCGGTGATACAGGATGCTCTCGATTGTGCATCTGTAAAAGTTTGTGAGTGTTTTTGGGTCAAACTGTGAGTCAGTTTGGGTCAGTCACAGTGGTCAGGTATTTCTGCCGCTGGGTACTCTCTGTTTAGGGCCAAATAGCATTCTAGTTTACTCTGTTTTTTTTGTTTTGTTAATTCTTTCCAATGTGTCAAGTAATTATCTTTTTGTTTTCTCATGATTTGGTGATTTGGTTGGGTCTAATTGTGTTGTTGTCTTGGGGCTCAGTGGGGTCTGTTTGTGTTTGTGAACAGAGCCCCAGGACCAGCTTACTTAGGGGACTCTTCTCCAGGTTCATCTCTCTGTATAGGTGATTGCTTTTTTATGGAAGGTTTGGGAATCACTTCCTTTTTAGGTGGTTGTAGAATTTAACAACTCTTTTCTGGATCTTGATAATTAGCGGGTATCGGCCTAATTCTGCTCTGCGTGCATTATTTGGTGTTTTGCGTCATACACAGAGGATATTTTTGCAGAATTCTGCATGCGGTCTTAATTTGGTGTTTGTCCCATTTTGTGAATTCTTGGTTGGTGAGCAGACATCACAACCACAAAGGGCAATTGGTTCTAGAACTGATTCAATCATTTTTAGCCAGATCCTAATTGGTACTTCAAATGTTATGTTCCTTTTGATGGCATAGAAGGTCCAGGTGTGAGAATCTTTGCAGAAGATCTAGGTGCTGCTGTAGGCCCTCCTTGGTTGGTGACAGAAGCACCAGATCATCAGTAGACATTTGACTTCAGATTCTAGTCGGGTGAGGCCGGGTGCTGCAGACTGTTCTAGTGCCCTCACCAATTCGGTGATATATATATATATGTTGAAGACATATGGCCCTGTGGGAAGACATGTTTTTTTTGCAAATTTTAACCACACACTTGGTGTTTGTGTACATGGATTTTATAATGTCGTATGTTTTTTCCCCAACACCATTTTCCATCAATTTGTATAGCAGACCCTCATGCCAAATTGAGTCTAAGCTTTTTTGACATCAACAAAGCATGAGAAGACTTTGCCTTTGTTTTGGTTTGTTTGTTGGTCAATTAGGGTGTGCAGGGTGAATACGTGGTCTGTCGTACAATCATTTGGTGAAAAGCCAATTTGACATTTGCTCAGTACATTGTTTTCACTGATCAAATGTACAAGTCTGCTGTTAATAAAAATGCTGTTAATAAAAATGCAGAGGATTTTCCCAAGGTTGTTGTTGGCGCATATCCCACGGTAGTTATTGGGGTCAAATTTGTCTCAACTTTTGTGGTTTGGGGTGATCAGTCTTTGGTTCCAAATATTGGGGAAGATGCCAGAACTAAAGATGATGTTAGTTTTTTTTAGTATAGCCAATTGTAATTTTTTGTCTGTATATTTGATCATTTCATTGAGGATACCATCAACACAACAGTCCTTTTTGGGTTGGAGGGTTTTTATTTTGTCCTGTAGTTCATTCAAGGTAATTGGAGAATCCGTTGGGTTCTGGTAATCTTTATCTCTCTCTTGCTCTCCTTCACATACACACACACACATGCACAATTTTGACATGGAAAAAGAGGGTAAAAACATTTATAATGGCTTATTACTGACAGTTACCAAAGAGACCAACTAAAAGAGTGAGCATGATTAAAGGACAACTGCTCTGATTTTAAATGGCCTATGAGGCATCAATGAGTCAGAAACAAACATTTTAGTGTCAAAATTGACTACAAAGTGTTTTGTCCAAAACTGAGTTTTGTGAGTTCGTCACAATTTACTGGAGGGTTTGGTACAACAGGGTTCTGCAACCTTTTCTTGTCCAGGGATCCCCTCCCAGGAAAACTGGTGACACAGCTAACCCCATCATACGTTAGCAAAAAAATATTTTTCTTGTCTTGTGTTATCATGAGGTGAATGATAATGGCAAGTAGAAGTAATCATCATTTTAAAATGAATAGATTTGGTTGATAGTTTTTCACTATTTGGAAGAGGAAGTGAAAACTCTAACATTAGCTAGAAAGGTAACTCCAAACACATTTTCACTATGAGCAGCTGTTTAGGTTAGGTTAGCCATGTTTTGGCAAAAACTTACCCGCGGCACTTGCCGCACTGGTAGCCTTTTCACAGGTGCTTTTCCAAAGCCTATGTCAGATACTTGAGTGAGTGTGATTGGCTCAATTGAAATAAAACATATTTTTCCACTTTAAAAAAATGATTATCTTTGCTCCAAGAGTATCTTTTTTCTCCCACTCTGGTCGTTGTGGGGGAGCGCGGGGGGCGGATTGGGGGCTGATAAGCAACCTTGGTTGCTGGGTGGGATTGGAAGGGGTGGGAGGTGTGCGTCCCCCCCCCCCCTCCCCACCTAGGCAGGTGGGAAACATGGTTTCTGGGTGGAGAGTTAGGATGTGGGTGGGTGGATGGGGTCTAAGGAGGGGGGGCTGTAATGGCTTATCTTTGTATACATTTCTTTGATTGTTTTTGTACCTGTAACCCCCTCGCCCCCTATGAGTTTCTCTCTTGAGAAAATAAATCAAAAGTTGGTCACCAAGAAATAAAACTCAGTTGTATCCCAACTGCTACTTGTCAGTATTCAAAAACCCCATTGGCGAGCATCTTATGTCCCACCGTGACCTGTTTTGTAGCATGATTCCTTATGAAACACTGCCAGACAGATGCACACTAGATAGTGAGAAAGTTGTCAAAAACTTAACAGCACTGAAGCACACACGTCGCCACTCGCCGGTGACTTGATAAGATGACTGCAGCCTGGCTGCTCAATGTGCTTGCTAGCTACTACTTGCTAGCTTCATTGACAAACACAGAGTTGGAAATTAGCCAGCTAACAAGTGATTTTGGGCACTCATAAACAGTGTGTAGCTTGTGCTTTATTTTTTATAGTTTGACAGCTTGCAGATGATGACGTTTTAGACATGATATTGTTCTCAGGAATCAGTCCTGAGCGTGCAGCCAGACAGATCCTGACTCAGTAGACTATATGCAGTGCACTGAATAGTTTTTCATCCACATTTTTTTACTTGAGATAATACTACACCAAACATCTTAGCTAGATTTAGAATTGCAACACTAAGACCTCAGCATAAACGTCTAAATCTATTACAGATTTCTTGATTTGTATTACATTAATTCAGATTATTTTACTGTGTTGTTGCTAAGGTGACTCGGGAGGGACAAACAACTGTACTTGCCAGGGTACAATATACAAACATAACACACCCAAGACAACTCTCGTTTAGCTTCAGTCATGGCCGCTAGCATTTCTTAATGAGCAATCCTTAAAACAAGGCCAAATCAGGAAGTGCAGTCACCCTTTTGTGTGTGTGAGAGAGAGAGGCAGATATCAAGAAGGAAAGTCACACAGAGAATTACATCAATTTGATGTATAATCAATGGGCTGAACAGGAGCAGAGCAGGAAATGGCTGTGCTGATGAGTGTTGATGACCATGAGTTACAGTATTACCGGTAAGAGCACTAATGTCACTGTCATTAACACAGCCTGCTATCTGCACAGAAAGGAAGCAGCTGGACGCTAATGAGAGAGGGTAACCGTGATACGAAGCAGGCCGCTGACTTTGTCTGAAATTATAACCTACACAGTACACTATCTTTTTTTAAATGACATTTTCTTGCAGAGTTCAAAGATAAAATAGTAATCACATAGTGCATCTACTTCTGACCAGAGCCATGCAGTAGCCTATGCGGTTAACTATAGGGCATAGGGTTTAGACTAGATATTTGAGGTTGTACGATTAATCGGTATGGTCGATTAATTAGGGCCAATTTCAAGTTTTCATAACAATTGGAAATTGGTATTTTTGGGCGCCAATTTTGCTGATCAAAAAAAAAATGTATATATACAGTGGGGCAAAAAAGTATTTAGTCAGCCACCAATTGTGCAAGTTCTCCCACTTAAAAAGATGAGAGAGGCCTGTAATTTTCATCATAGGTACACTTCAACTATGACAGACAAAATGAGAAAAAAAATCCAGAAAATCACATTGTAGGATTTTTTATTAATTTATTTGCAAATTATGGTGGAAAATAAGTATTTGGTCACCTACAAACAAGCAAGATTTCTGGCTCTCACATACCTGTAACTTCTTCTTTAAGAGGCTCCTCTGTCCTCCACTCGTTACCTGTATTAATGGCACCTGTTTGAACTTGTTATCAGTATAAAAGACACCTGTCCACAACCTCAAACAGTCACACTCCAAACTCCACTATGGCCAAGACCAAAGAGCTGTCAAAGGACACCAGAAACAAAATTGTAGACCTGCACCAGGCTGGGAAGACTGAATCTGCAATAGGTAATCAGCTTGGTTTGAAGAAATCAACTGTGGGAGCAATTATTAGGAAATGGAAGACATACAAGACCACTGATAATCTCCCTCGATCTGGGACTAAACGCAAGATCTCACCCCGTGGGGTCAAAAGGATCACAAGAATGGTGAGCAAAAATCCCAGAACCACACGGGGGGACCTAGTGAATGACCTGCAGAGAGCTGGGACCAAAGTAACAAAGCCTACCATCAGTAACACACTACGCTGCCAGGGACTCAAATCCTGCAGTGCCAGACGTGTCCCCCTGTTTAAGCCAGTATATGTCCAGGCCTGTCTGAAGTTTGCTAGATAGCATTTGGATGATCCAGAAGAAGATTGCACAATTGGTGGCTGACTAAATACTTTTTTGCCCCACTGTATATATATATTTTAAATAACTTTATTTAACTAGGCAAGTCAGTTAAGAACACATTCTTATTTTCAATTACGGCCTAGGAACGGTGGGTTAACTGCCTTGTTCAGGGGCAGAATGATAGATTTTCACCTTGTCAGCTCGGGGGATCCAATCTTGGAACCTTACAGTTAACTAGTCTAACGCACTAACCACCTGATTACATTGCACTCCACGAGGAGCCTGCCTGTTACGCGAATGCAGTAGAAGCCAAGGTAAGTTGCTAGCTAGCATTAAACTTATCTTATAAAAAACAATCAATCAATCATAATCACTAGTTATAACTACACATGGTTGATGATATTACTAGTTTATGTAGCGTGTCCTGCATTGCATATAATCAATGCAACGCTGGGGGAGGATTTAACAAAAGCGCATTTGCGAAAAAAGCACAATCGTTGGACGACTGTACCTAACCATTATTAACACCAATGCCTTTTTAAAATCAATACACAGAAGTATATATTTTTAAACCTGCATATTTAGCTAAAAAGAAATCCAGGTTAGCAGGCCATATTGACCAGGTGAAATTGTCAGGGTATAGGCAACAGTTTGGGCAGCCTGGCTCATTGCGAACTAATTTGGCAGAATTTTACGTAATTATGACATAACATTGAAGGTTGTGCAATGTAACAGCAATATTTAGACTTAGGGATGCCACCCATTAGATAAAATATGGAATGGTTCCGTGTTTCACTGAAAGAAAAAAATGTTTTGTTTTCGAAATGATAGTTTCCGTATTTGACAATATTAATGACCTAAGGCTCATATTTCTGTGTGCTATGTTATAATTAAGTCTATGATTTGATAGAGCAGTCTGACTGAGCGATGGTAGGCAGCAGCAGGCTCGTAAGCATTCATTCAAACAGCACTTTTCGTGCATTTTGCTAGCAGCTCTTCGCAAGCACAGCGCTGTTTTTGACTTCAAGCCTATCAGCCTAATGGCTGGTGTAACCGATGTGAAATGGCTAGCTAGTTAGCGGGGTGCGCGCTAATAGTGTTTCAAACGTCACTCGCTCTGAGACTTGGAGTAGTTATTCCCCTTGCTCTGCAAGGGCCGCGGCTTTTGTGGAGCGATTGGTAACGCTGCTTCGAGTGTGGCTGTTGTCGATGTGTTCCTGGTTCGAGCCCAGGTAGGAGCGAGGAGAGGGACGGAAGCAATACTGTTACACTGGCAATACTAAAGTGCCTATAAGAACATCCAATAGTCAAAGGTATATGAAATAAAAATGGTATAGAGATAAATATTCCTATAAATACTATATTAACTACAACCAAAAACCTCTTATATTGGAATATTGAAGTCTCATGTTAAAAGGAACTACCAACTTTCATATGTTCTCATGTTCTGAGCAAGGAGCTCAAACGTTAGCACTTTAACTTTTCCAACACTTTGTTTTTGCATTATTTAAACCAAATGGAACATGTTTCATTATTTATTTGAGGCTAAATATATTTTTATTGATGTATTATATTAAGTTAAAATAAGTGTTCATTCAGTATTGTTGTAATTGTCATTATTACAAATAAATAAATAAAAATGGTCCGATTAATCGGCATCGTCTTTTTTGTTCCTCCAATAATCGGTATCGGTATCGGCGTTGAAAAATCATAATCGGTCGACCTCTACTAGATATGGTCCTAATGAGAGAAGGGAACAGTGATAGGAGGCTGACCTCGCTCTCAGGCTCTCTGAACATACAGTGCAACCTCCATTAAAACCTGCCTACACTGGGTGTCTATCTTTGTTTTGTAGAGTGTGTGTGTGGACGGCAGCTTGACTGATGCCCTGCTGGGTGTGATGTCAAGGGAAATCAGATTCACTAGTGAGAGGAGGTCACGGAGCTCACCTCTCATCCCTCACTTCATCCCTCACCCTGCCCCCTCTCCCTCTCTTCAGTCTTATATCACCATGGCAACATGAAGTTGAAGTGGTGATCCATCCATCCATTCTTCTCTTAGCTTGTTCTCCTAGGCTACAGGTATACACTCTAGGTAGGTGTTAATAACTTCTTATGGCTGCAGGGGCAGTATTGAGTAGCTTGGATGAAAGGTGCCCAGAGGTGCCCCGAGTAAACTGCCTGCTCCTCAGTCCCAGTTGCTAATATATGCATATTATTATTCATATTGGATAGAAAACACTCTGAAGTTTCTAAAACTGTTTGAATGATGTCTGTGAGTATACAGAACTCATATGGCAGGCAAAAACCTGAGAAGAAATCCAAACAGGAAGTGGGAAATCTGAGGTTGGTCGATTTTCAACCCAGCACCTATTGAATACACAGTGGGATATTGGTTATGTTGCACTTCCTAAGGCTTCCACTAGATGTCAATCGTCTTTAGAAACTTCTTTGAGGATTCTATTGTGAAGTAGGACAGAATGAGAGAGGAATGAGTCAGAGGTCTGCCAGCAGTCATGCGCTGGTCACGTGCATTTCACATGAGAGGTATCTCCCGTTCCTTTGCCTTTCTGAACACAAAGGAATTCTCCGGTTGGAATATTATTGAAGTTTTATGTTAAAAACATGCTAAAGATTGATTCCATACATCGTTTGACATGTTTCTACGGACAGTAACTGAACTTTTTGACATTTCGTCTGCAACTAGGGAATGCGCTTCATGACTATGGATTTGTTTACCAAACGTGCTAACAAAAGTAGCTCTTTGGACATAAATGATGCACATTATCGAACTAAATCAAAAATTTAATGTGGAACTGGGATTCCTGGGAGTGCATTCTGATGAAGATCTATAATGAATATGTATAATGCTATTTATGACTAATGTTGACTACCCAAAATGGTGGATATCTTTTTGGCTGCTTTGTTGTCTGAAAGCTGTACTCAGATAATTGCATGGTTTGCTTTTTCCGTAAAAAAAATTGAAATCTGACACAGCGGTTGCATTAAGGAGAAGTTTATCTCTAATTCCATGTATAACAGTTGTATTTTCATCAACATTTATAATGAGTATTTCTGTAAATAGATGTGGCTCTCTGCACAATCACCGGATATTTTTGGAACTAGTGAACATAACGCACCAATGTATACTGAGATTGTTTTATATAAATATGCACTTTATCGAACAAAACATATATGTATTGTGTAACATGAAGTCCTATGAGTGTCGTCTGATGAAAATCATCAAAGGTTAGTGATTAATTTTACCTCTATTTGTGCTTTTTGTGACTCCTCTCTTTGCCTGGAAAAATGGCATAATTTTTCTGTGACTTGGCAGTGACCTAACATAATCGTTTGTGGTACTTTCGCTGTAAATCCTATTTGAAATCGGACACTTTGGTAGGATTAACAACAAAATTACCTTTAAAATGCTATAAGATACATGAATGTTTGAGGAATTTTAATTATGAGATTTCTGTTGTTTGAATTTGGCGCTCTGGACTTTCATATGCTGTTGTCATATCAATCCCGTTAACGGGATTGCAGCCCTAAGAAGATTTAAAGGTCAACTAGAGACTGGACGGCTAGTTGTTTACTATGTCTTGTTAACTTATTGATGTTTTACATTATTGTCATGTAGCAGATGCTCTTACCCAGAGCAACTTACAGGAGCAATTAGGGTTAAGTGCCTTGCTCAAGGCCGCATCATCAGATGTTTTTCACTAGGTTGGCTCGGGGATTCAAAACCAGTGAACTTTCGGTTACTGGCCCAATGCTCTTAACGACTTGGCTCCCTGCCACTGTAGTTTATGGCATTTCCATGTAAAAGGACCCATGAGCACCAACATGATTTTTATAGGAGCATATCAAATTGGGTGTCAAATGAAAGCTAAGAGTCTATATTGTTGGGAAATGAAAGCATAAATACATTATTCAACCATTTTGCTTCTTAAAAATGAGGCATAAGTAAAGGCTTTGATTTCTGAATAACCAGATGGAAAAGGGGTCTTAGGAAACATCTACCAGGAAAAAGTCTTAAAAGGTACCAGAAATAGGGTTGCACATTTTGGGGAATATTCAGAGGTGGAAATATATGGGAATTAACGGGAATATTTTGGAAATATATGCAAATTAATATTAATAACATTTTTAAATGTAGATGTTTTTTGCATTGGATATATTTACTATATCATATGGAGACGGAAACATAAACCTTTTAACTTATCATAAGTAGACATAATTGCAAAGGATGAAATCCTTCCAATAGAAATAAAAAATACAATTTAGTTATGAATTGAACTTTATTTAAATGAGTTGACTCTTCACATGGGATGATTTCACTGAACAACAAAAGAAAGGGAATATTGAATGATCCCCAATGATCTATTGCATCTCCCCAAAACATTTTCAACATAGATCTGTAAAATGATAGTCTATAAATTAAAGCTTTGGTTGTCTTCCTCTCAGGCTTCCATGTCTTCTCTCTGGACCTCCTCAATGTCCACCTCTTGAACATCAGACTGAGGCCTCATCTTCACTGTCACTTTCCAACCTTGTTGTGGATGGCTTGTTGTCAGGCTCAAAAAGCCTCAAATTGGCCCGGATGGCCATCAATTTTTCAACCTTTGCAATGGTCAGCCTGTTGCGTGCTTTGGTGTGTTTGTTCCCAAACAAGGACCAGTTGCGCTCTGAGGCGGCTGATGATGGTGGGATTTGGAGGATGATGGAGGCAACAGGGGAAAGAGCCTCAGATCCACAAATTCCCTTCCACCAGGTGGCTGATGAGTTGTGTTGGCACGACTGCCATATTGCATCTCCATCCCAAAGCCCTTGCTTGGATGTGTACATCTCCAGACTGCCAAGAACCTTGCCCTCATCCAGGCCAAGGTGGCGAGACACGGTAGTGAGTGATGAAACCATAGGCCTTGTTGATCTCTGACCCAGACAGGATGCTCTTGCTAGCATACTTGGGGTCCAACATGTACGCTGTAGCGTGTACGGGCTTCAGTCAGAAGTCTTCATGCTCTTTGATGTATTTCAGAAATGCAGTTTCCTCTGCTTGGAGCAACAGTGAAGTGGGCAGGGCAGTACAGATTTCTTCTCTTACATCTGCAAGCAGAGTCTGAACATCAGACAGGATGGCATTGTCTCCCTCAATCCTTGCAATGGCTACTGCTATAGGTTTCAGGAGTTTCAAGCTGTTTACCACTCTCTGCCAAAATATATCATCCAGGAGGATCCTCTTGATGGGGCTGTCCATATCGGCAGACTGATATGGCCATTTCTTGGTGAGAATCTTTCCCCTCCAGGAGACTGTCAAACATGATGACAACACCACCCCAACGGGTGTTGCTGGGCAGAGCATATCCACTGTTTTCAGTGCCATGATGTCCTTGAGGAGCAGCTTCAATGCATGAGCAGCACAGCCAATGGGTGTGATGTGAGGGTAGGACTCCTCCACTTTAGACCAAGCAGCCTTCATGTTCGCAGCATTGTCTTTCACCAGTGCAAATGCCTTCTGTAAGTTTATGAAACATTGCATTTTGCCTTATAATTCTGTTACCATAACTCCACTTATGTGTAAGATATTTTCTAACATCTCTCCCTCATGAGGGAGGACAATACAAGTTAATAGAAGTAACAATTAATGGTAGACCTACCAATTAGTTATTGTGATTTTACTGATGTCAATTTTGTTTACTAATTATTAAGTGATTTAAAACTTGGAATTCCATTACAAAATTGGTAACCAAAAAATCTGCAACGGAATTACTGAAGCTGAATTGGCTACAATGGGAAATCATAAAAATCACTCACCACGGTCACCTGCTAGTGTCCTCCCTTCCACTGGCATACTGTTATGTTCAGCTCATAACTGTTGTCTTTGTCTTTCTGTTGTCTGGTGGTCAAACCAAGACAGTTGACGGTGAATCCCAATCACCCCTCCTCGCCCCTACGTGTTGCTGACAAAACGCAGAGGGTGACTTCAGAGTGGCAATTGTGCATATGGCAGAGGTGTGCGTGAACGTGCAAATGGAGGGGCGAGGGGAAGGGAGTGATTTGGGATTCACTCTGTCTGGACAACCCCTCCCTATCTCTCCCTCTTTCCATCTCTCTTTATTGGCCTTTCTCTCTCTCTCTCCCTCTCTCTCTCTCTCTCTCTCTACAGTCATGGCCAAGTTTTGAGAATGACACAAATATTAATTTCCACCAAGTTTGCTGTTTCAGTGTATAGATATTTTTGCCAGATGTTACTATGGAATACGGAAGTATATTTACAAGCATTTCAGTGTGTGTCAAAGGCTTTTATTGACAATTACATGAAGTTGATGCAGAGTCAATATTTGCAGTGTTGACCCTTCTTTTTCAAGACCTCTGCAATCCGCCCTGGCATGCTGTCAATTAACTTCTGGGCCATTCTTGCATAATCAATGCTTGGAGTTTGTCAGAATTTGTGGGTTTTTGTTTGTCCACCCGCCTCTTGGGGATTGACCACAAGTTCTCAATGGGATTAAGGTCTGGGGAGTTTCCTGGCCATGGACCCAAAATATCGATGTTTTGTTCCCCGAGCCACTTAGTTATCACTTTTGCCTTATGTCAAGGTGCTCCATCACCAAACTGTTCCTGGATGGTTGGGAGAAGTTGCTCTCAGAGGATGTGTTGGTACCATTCTTTATTCATTGTTGTGTTGTAAGGCAAATTGTGAGTGAGCCCACTCCCTTGGCTGAGAAGCAACCCCACATATGAATGGTCTTAGGGTGCTTTACTGTTGGCATGACACAGGACTGATGGTAGCGCTCACTTTTTTCCGGATGTCCTAAACAATCGGAAAGGGGATTCATTAGATAATTATTTTACCCCAGTCCTCAGTAGTCCAATCCCTGTACCTTTTGCAGAATATCAGTCTGTCCCTGATGTTTTTCCTGGTGAGAAGTGGCTTCTTTGCTGCCCTTCTTGACACCAGGCCATCCTCCAAAAGTCTTCACCTCACTGTGTGTGCAGATGCACTCACACCTGCCTGCTGCCATTCCTGAGCAAGCTCTGTACTGGTGGTGCCACGATCCCGCAGCTGAATCAACTTTAAGAGACGGTCCTCGCGATTGCTGGATTTTCGTGGGCGCCCTGAAGCCTTCTTCACAACAATTGAACCGCTCTCCTTGAAGTTCTTGATGATCCGGTAAATGGTTGATTTAGGTGCAATCTTACTGGCAGCAATATCCTTGCCTGTGAAGCCCTTTTTGTGCAAAGCAATCATGACGGCACGTGTTTCCTTGCAGGTAACCATGGTTGACAGAGGAAGAACAATGATTCCAAGCACCACCCTCCTTTTGAAGCTTTCAGTCTGTTATTCGAACTCAATCAGCATGACAGAGTGATCTCCAGCCTTGTCCTCATAAACACTCACACTTGTGTTAACGAGAGAATCACTGACATGATGTCAGCTGGTCCTTTTGTGGCAGGGCTGAAATGCAGTGGAAATGTTTTTTTGGGGTTCACTTAATTTGCATGGCAAAGAGGGACTTGCAAATGAAAATTGCCATCATACAAACTGAGGCAGCAGACTTTGTGAAAATTAATATTTGTGTCATTCTCAAAACTTTTGGCCATGACTGTAGTTAATGTCATCTCTCCCAGCTCTTACTGACACCTACCCATGAGCCCCCTCTCTTTCAATTTACTGTAACCAGCATCCTCATCCACTGAGCTCCGACCGACTCTGGACGTCCATGGACATTGAAAGTAGAGGTCGACCGATTAATCGGGGTGGCCGATTAATTAGGGCCGATTTCAAGTTTTCATAACAATCGGAAATCGGTAATTTTGGACGCCGATTCTTTTATTTATATATCTTATTTTTTTACACCTTTATTTAATCTTTATTTAACTAGGCAAGTCAGTTAAGAACACATTCTTATTTTCAATGACGGCCTAGGAACGGTGGGTTAACTGCATTGTTCAGGGGCAGAACGACAGATTTTTACCTTGTCAGCTCAGGGATTCAATCTTGCAACCTTACGGTTAACTAGTCCAACGCTCTAACCACCTGCCTCACGAGGTGCCTGCCTGTTACGCGAATGAAGTAAGAAGTCAAGGTAAGTTGCTAGCTAGCATTAAACTTAATCAATCATAATCACTAGTTATAACTACACATGGTTGATGATATCACTAGTTTATCTAGCATGTCCTGCGTTGCATATAATCGATGCAGTGCGCATTTGCAAAAAAGGACTGTCGTTGCTCCAACGTGTACCTAACCATAAACATCAATGTCTTTCTTAAAATCAATACACAGAAGTATATATTTTTAAACCTGCATATTTAGCTAAAAGAAATCCAGGTTAGCAGGCAATGTTAAACAGGTGTAATTGTGTCACTTCTCTTGCGTTCATTGCACGCAGAGTCAGGGTATATGCAAGAGTTTGGGCCACCTGGCTCATTGCAAACTAATTTGCCAGAATTTTACATAATTATGACATAACATTGAAGGTTGTGCAATGTAACCGGAATATTTAGACTGATGTATGCCACCCGTTAGATAAAATACGGTATTTCACTGAAATAATAAATGTTTTGTTTTCGAGATGATAGTTTCTGGATTCGACCATATTAATGACCTAAGGCTCATATTTCTCTGTGTTATTATGTTATAATTAAGTCTATGATTTGATAGAGCAGTCTGACTGAGCGATGGGGGCACCAGCAGGCTCATAAGCATTAATTCAAACAGCACTTTTGTGCGTTTTGCCAGCAGCTCTGCTGTTTATGAAATCAAGCCTATCAACTCCCGAGATTAGGCTAGTGTAACCGATGTGAAATGGCTAGCTAATTAGTGGGGTGCGCCCGAATAGCTTTTCAAACGTCACTCACTCTGAGACTTGGAGTAGTTGTTCCCCTTGCTCTGCAAGGGTAACGCTGCTTCGAGGGTGGCTGTTGTCGTTGTGTTCCTGGTTTGAGCCCAGGTATAAGCGAGGAGAGGGACGGAAGCAATACTGTTACACTGGCAATACTAAAGTGCCTATAAGAACATCCAATAGTCAAAGGTATATGACATACAAATGTTATAGAGAGTGATAGTCCTTTAATAACTACAACCTAAAACTTCTTACCTGGGAATACTTTCTTTTCCAACACTTTGTTTTTGCATTATTTAAACCAAATTGAACATGTTTCATTATTTATTTGAGGCTAAATTGATTTGTATTGATGTATTATATTAAGTTAAAATAAGTGTTCATTCAGTATTGTTGTAAAATGTATTACAAATACATTTTACAAATCGGCCGATTATTCGGATTTGGCTTTTATTGTCCCCCAATAATCGGTATCGGTATCGGCGTTGAAAAATCATAATCGGTCAACCTCTAGGAAATATAGTCAAGACTTTGACAAGGTTATAAATAATGTAAAAGAATCCTCAATTTGCAGCAATTACAGCCTTGCAGACCTTTGGCTTCTAGTTGTCAATTTGTTGAGGTAATCTGAAGAGATTTCACCCCATGCTTCCTGAAGCACCTCCCACAAGTTGGATTGACTTGATGGGTATTTCTTACGTACCATACGGTCAAGCTGCTTCCACAACAGCTCAATAGAGTTGCGATCCGGTGACTGCTGGCTACTCCATTACAGACAGAATACCAGCTGACTGCTTCTTCCCTAAATAGTTCTTACGTAGTTTGGAGCTGTGCTTTGGGCCATTGTCCTGTTGTAGGAGGAAATTGCCTCCAATTAAGCGCCGTCCACAGGGCATGGCGTTGCAAAATGGAGTGATAGCCTTCCTTCTTCAAGATCCCTTCTACCCTGTACAAATCTCAAAATGTACCACCACCAAAGCACAACAATGTCTACACTGTATTTCTGATCAATGATGTCATTTTAAAATGGACCCAAAAAAACTGGATATTTCTAAGTGACCCCAAACTTTTGAATGGTAGTCTAGAATAGGTTCCGACTTGGTCCAGTCCAGTCCGTCTGTGGACGTTAACATCAAGGCCGGGGTGGACTGACCAAATTTCAACTACTTTCAAGTATGTTTTCATGGAAAACAAGGACATTTCTAAGTGATTCCATACTGTTAAACGGTAGTGTACGTTTCACAAGTTTGGATAGTACAGTCAATACAATACTGTGGTACAGTAAAGTATTGTACTGTACTATACTGTACTGAACTCGCTTGTACTCTACTGTATTACACTGTACTGAACTCTGTCCTGCTCTGCTCTTCTGTGCTGGTCTGTATTGTACTGTACTGCACTCTACTGTGCTCTGCCCTGTGATGTCGAAAACGTGTAAAACATGAGACATTCATATCCATAATTATGCATTTATGTGTAGTACAGATCAGGGAACCATTATGTAATTTTGTTACCGGGTGTAAATCCACTTCAATTACTTTAGTTCAGTAACCAGTGGAGGAGAGGAGTGCAGAAGCTATGTAGAGGCTTGGTTGGGTTTAGTGTGACATTTATTCACTTTACAGCCCCAGGTGCCAGGCTGTGGTCAGGCGTTAGCGGCAGCTAGTGATGAAAGGGAAATTTCAGCTCTGTGTTAGCGCCAATGCTAACCTGGCAGAGGGCTAAAGGCAATCTATTCCTGTCTCTGCTCCCTCTCCCTGGGGCTGAGCCCCTGTGAAGAGAGGGGGTGGTGTAAAACCTAGCTGCCAGTCTTTAGGGGCAGAGTGTATGTGAGGGGGCAGTGTGGGATTAAGTGTTTTATTCATCTAGACTTTACAGTTAAAACAAAGGACTTGATGTTTGCCTCTTTGCAGTTCTGTCCATCTAAGTCATGCCTGGTGTTTATAGCAGGTCTACATTGATATTGATATAATGTGCTGTTTCCTTTCTGTCTGTTTGCCATTAGTGAGTCTTGTCTTTCATTCCTTCACCTCCTGTAATAGAAATGGACCTCCTTTGATGTAGAAAGAATATCAGGTCCTGTACTACCTTATTCTACACTCACTCTTTGTAAGGCTCGACTCTTTCTCTCTCCTCTGTTCCTCTCTGGTGGACCCATGCTGTGTTGCCATGACGATGAATGATAAATCAGTGGCGGCAGCATGAGTGTGACTGCAGAGAGATCGGACTGCGTGGTGGTATAGCTGCTCAGACAGACAGACATGTCTCTCCCAGTTTTCTATAGAAGACTTTGACCAACTTTGAGCGTTCCATTTGTCTTCGAGCATTTCATTCTTTGTATTTTTTACATTTTATTTCACCTTTATTTAACCAGGTAGGCAAGTTGAGAACAAGTTCTAATTTACAATTGCGACCTGGCCAAGATAAAGCAAAGCAGTTCGACACAAACAACGACACAGTTACATATGGAGTAAAACAAACATACAGTCAATAATACAGTATAAACAAGTCTATATACGATGTGAGAAAATGAGGTGAGATAAGGGAGGTAAAGGCAAAAAAAAGGCCATGGTGGCAAAGTAAATACAAAATAGCAAGTAAAACACTGGAATGGTAGATTTGCAGTGGAAGAATGTGCAAAGTAGAAATAAAAATAATGGGGTGCAAAGGAGCAAAATAAATAAATAAATACATTAAATACAGTAGGGAAAGAGGTAGTTGTTTGGGCTAAATTATAGGTGGGCTATGTACAGGTGCAGTAATCTTTGAGCTGCTCTGACAGTTGGTGCTTAAAGCTAGTGAGGGAGATAAGTGTTTCCAGTTTCAGAGATTTTTGTAGTTCGTTCCAATCATTGGCAGCAGAGAACTGGAAGGAGAGGCGGCCAAAGAAATAATTGGTTTTGGGGGTGACTAGAGAGATATACCTGCTGGAGCGTGTGCTACAGGTGGGAGATGCTATGGTGACCAGCGAGCTGAGATAAGGGGGGACTTTACCTAGCAGGGTCTTGTAGATGACATGGAGCCAGTGGGTTTGGCGACAAGTATGAAGCGAGGGCCAGCCAACGAGAGCGTACAGGTCGCAATGGTGGGTAGCATATGGGGCTTTGGTGACAAAACGGATTGCACTGTGATAGACTGCATCCAATTTGTTGAGTAGGATATTGGAGGCTATTTTGTAAATGACATCGCCAAAGTCGAGGATTGGTAGGATGGTCAGTTTTACAAGGGTATGTTTGGCAGCATGAGTGAAGGATGCTTTGTTGCGAAAAAGGAAGCCAATTCTAGATTTAACTTTGGATTGGAGATGTTTGATATGGGTCTGGAAGGAGAGTTTACAGTCTAACCAGACACCTAAGTATTTGTAGTTGTCCACGTATTCTAAGTCAGAGCCGTCCAGAGTAGTGATGTTGGACAGGCGGGCAGGTGCAGGTAGCGATCGGTTGAAGAGCATGCATTTAGTTTTACTTGTATTTAAGAGCAATTGGAGGCCACGGAAGGAGAGTTGTATGGCATTGAAGCTTGCCTGGAGGGTTGTTAACACAGTGTCCAAAGAAGGGCCAGAAGTATACAGAATGGTGTCGTCTGTGTAGAGGTGGATCAGAGACTCACCAGCAGCAAGAGCGACATCATTGATGTATACAGAGAAGAGAGTCGGTCCAAGAATTGAACCCTGTGGCACCCCCATAGAGACTGCCAGAAGTCCGGACAGCAGACCCTCCGATTTGACACACTGAACTCTATCAGAGAAGTAGTTGGTGAACCAGGCGAGGCAATCATTTGAGAAACCAAGGCTGTCGAGTCTGCCGATGAGGATGTGGTGATTGACAGAGTCGAAAGCCTTGGCTAGATCAATGAATACGTCTGCACAGTAATGTTTCTTATCGATGGCGGTTAAGATATCGTTTAGGACTTTGAGCGTGGCTGAGGTGCACCCATGACCAGCTCTGAAACCAGATTGCATAGCAGAGAAGGTATGGTGAGATTCGAAATGTTCGGTAATCTGTTTGTTGACTTGGCTTTCGAAGACCTTAGAAAGGCATGGTAGGATAGATATAGGTCTGTAACAGTTTGGGTCAAGAGTGTCCCCCCCTTTGAAGAGGGGGATGACCGGAGCTGCTTTCCAATCTTTGGGAATCTCAGACGACACGAAAGAGAGGTTGAACAGGCTAGTAATAGGGGTGGCAACAATTTCGGCAGATAATTTTAGAAAGAAAGGGTCCAGATTGTCTAGCCCGGCTGATTTATAGGGGTCCAGATTTTGCAGCTCTTTCAGAACATCAGCTGAACGGATTTGGGAGAAGGAGAAATGGGGAAGGCTTGGGCGAGTTGCTGTGGGGGTGCAGTGCTGTTGACCGGGGTAGGGGTGGCCAGGTGGAAAGCATGGCCAGCCGTAGAAAAATGCTTATTGAAATTCTCAATTATGGTGGATTTATCAGTGGTGACAGTTTTTTTGAGCATTCCATTTGCTGTTCTCTGTTTGTTTGTTTCATTCCGTGTCTGATATTCTACATCCCGATTGCATATTTGTGTGAGTATAAACATATATGTGTGTGCCTGCGTGGTTGTGCGTTTGCGTTTGCCGTGTGTTTGTGTGTGAAATAACACTGGTCTGTAATAAAAGTCCTTAGTTAAGGTGAGGCTCAGAACAGAGTGGTGGATATTTAATCTGGATGTTAATGGGGGATACCTGCTCAACAATTTCTGTGGTGCTGCAGGGCAGCACTGGGATAGCGGAGGACGACTGATACATTAAAGGGAATACTTCAGAGGAGCTCAGCGATACCATTTGTATGTCTCTGTGTCCAGTAAGAAGGAAGTTAGAGGTAGTTTCGTGAGCCAATGTTTCTAGCAGACACCCATAGACTTCCAGTCATTGTGCTAATGCTAGTTATCAATTGCGCTAGCGTTAGCTAGCTACTTCCTTCAATCTGCATTCAGAGACACGAAGATGGTTTCCACGAGTTCATCTGACTCTGGGGAAGAAGATTAAGGGCCTTTTATTACACACTATAACATCTTTAGTGTCTGGAAGCCCTGCTGGGGGCAATGTAGCATGACATAGAGGAGGTTCCTGTTGACACTGATCTAAGGTCATTTTAGTGTTTTAATGATTAAGGTTAGGAGGATTTGAGGAAGGGGAAGCTGATCCTACAGTAGATCTGATCCTAGGAGGGGAGCTGTGGGTCGGGGTCATATTTGATCTCTTATGGATGATCCCATCCGTGTCACGTCAGATTATGACGACATGACTTGTGGTGGGATATAGCGATGATGTAACACCATCTTTATATAGAGACGGACCTCTTTAGTTTGATTAATAATACACGTCAAAACAATATGGCCGACCGGCCAACACACTCTCTCTGTCTGTAGGTCTCTTCTCATCAGCATAGAAAGTTGTCGAACGTGGCTGTTTTACACGGATCAGAACGGATTACTGATCAGACTGTAAAGCTATTATTCTCTCCCTCTCTTCGTCTCCCACAGTCACATTTGCAGAATGTGACAGGAAGGAGATGGAGAGGAGAGAATGGAAGAGGAGAGGAAGGGATAGGAATGGAGGAGAGGAAATGGAGGATAATATTATTGTATGGACGCTGGATCTGAACTTAAATACAGCACACACTGCACTGCACTAGTCCTTCATACACAGAGGTGGTGTTACAGCCAACCTCTATATTATTCAACTCACACAAACACACCCACTGGGGAGTTATAGCCAGCATGTGGTTTTGAAGTCATTTTCTAATATTCCACCACATGTTGCCTTACTCGGGATGCACACACACACACACACACACACACACACACACACACACACACACACACACACACACACACACACACACACACACACACACACACTCTGTCTCCTGAAGTCCCCACAAGAATAGTAAACAAACAAATATTTGATCAACTGGCGTCATTTTGTTGGTCCCCACAAGGTCAAATACTATTTCTAGGGGGTTTAGGGTCAAGGTTAGAGTTAGGGTTAGGAGCTAAGGTTAGGTTTAGGGGTTAAGGACTGAATTATGTGTCCCCACAAGGTTAGTTGTACAAGTGTGTGTTTCTCTGTCTCATGTGACAGCCTGTTGTGGTCACAGATCATCCAGTCATCATTAGGCAGCTATTACTGTAACTGTTTTTACTGCCCCCCTACCCCCTCTTATTCACTGGCTCCTTCTCTCTTTCCATTACTTATCACACATATCACATATCCCCTTCTCTTTCCCAATCACCCTAATTCGTCTATATACTACACACAGATCTCTACTCCTCTGTTCTTCTCTCCTTTTACTCCTCTCCTCAACTCTAACCTGTCTTGCATTTTGCGCTCTCTCTCTCTCTTTCGCTATTTTGCGCTCTCTCTTTTTGCGCTCTCTCTCTCTTTTGCGCTCTCTCTCTCTCTCTTTCGCCTCTCTCTCTTTTGCACGCTCTCTCTCTCTTTCGCCTCTCTCTGAGCTCTCTCTCTTTTGCGCTCTCTCTCTCTTTCGCCTCTCTCTCTTTTGCGCTCTCTCTGTTTTGCACTCTCTCTCTCTTGCGCTTTCTCTCTCTTTTGCACTCTCTCTCTTTTTGCCTCTCTCTCTTGTGCACTCACTCTCTCTCTCTTTTGCACACTCTCTCTTGCTCTCTTGCCTCTCCTTCTCTGGGTCATGCCTCTCTTCTTGGGTTACGCTCTCTCTTTCGCTCTTTTGCGCTCTCTCTTTTGTGCTCTCTCTCTCTTTTGCCTCTTTCTCTTTTGCGCTCTCTCTCTTGCACTCTCTCTTTTGCGCTCTCTCTCTTGCGCTCTCTCTCTTTTGCGCTCTCTCTCTATTTTGCGCTCTCTCTCTCTCTTTTGCGCTCTCTCTTTTTTGCGCTCTCTCTCTCTCTTTTGCGCTCGCTCTCTCTCTCTCTCTTTTGCGCTCTCTCTTTTGCGCTCTCTCTCTTGCGCTCTCTCTCTCTTTTGCGCTCTCTCTCTCTTTTGCGCTCTCTCTCTCTCTCTTTCGCCTCTCTCTCTTTTGCACGCTCTCTCTTGCGCTCTTGCCTCTCCTTCTCTGGGTCATGCCTCTCTTCTTGGGTTACGCTCTCTCTCTCTCTCTTTCGCTCTTTTGCGCTCTCTCTTTTGTGCTCTCTCTCTCTTTTGCCTCTTTCTCTTTTGCGCTCTCTCTCTTGCGCTCTCTCTCTTTTGCGCTCTCTCTCTATTTTGCGCTCTCTCTCTCTCTCTTTTGCGCTCTCTCTTTTTTGCGCTCTCTCTCTCTCTTTTGCGCTCGCTCTCTCTCTCTCTCTTTTGCGCTCTCTCTCTTTTGCGCTCTCTCTCTTTTGCGCTCTCTCTCTTGTGCTCTCTCTCTCTCTTGCGCTCTCTCTTGCGCTCTCTCTCTCTCTTGCGCTCTCTCTCTTTTTGCGCTCTCTCTCTTTTGCGCTCTCTCTCTTTTGCGCTCTCTATTTTGCGCTCTCTCTCTCTCTTGCGCTCTCTCTTGCGCTCTCTCTCTCTCTTGCGCTCTCTCTCTCTTTTGCGCTCTCTCTCTTTTGCGCTCTCTCTCTTTTGCGCTCTCTCTCTTTTGCGCTCTCTCTTTTGCGCTCTCTTGCGCTCTCTTGCTCTCTCTTCTTGCGCTCTCTCTTTTGCGCTCTCTCTCTTTTGCGCTCTCTCTCTTTTGCGCTCTCTATTTTGCGCTCTCTCTCTCTCTTTTGCCTCTCTCTTTTGCGCTCTCTATTTTGCGCTCTCTCTCTCTCTTTTGCCTCTCTTTTTGCGCTCTCTCTCTTGCGCTCTCTCTCTTTTGCAGTCTCTCTATTTTGCGCTCTCTCTCTCTCTTTTGCGCTCTCTCTCTCTTTTGCGCTCTCTCTCTCTCTTGCTCTCTCTCTCTTGCGCTCTCTCTCTCTCTTTCGCTCTCTCTCTCTCTTGCACTCTCTCTCTTTTGCGCTCTCTCTCTTTTTGCGCTCGCTCTCTCTTTTGCGCTCTCTCTCTTTTGCACTCTCTCCCTCTTTTGCGCTCTCTCTCTCTTTTGCCTCTCTCTCTTTTGCGCTCTCTCTCTCTTTTGCGCTCTCTCTCTCTCTTTCGCCTCTCTTTTGCGCTCTCTCTCTTGCGCTCTCTCTCTCTCTTGCGCTCTCTCTCTCTTTTGCGCTCTCTCTCTCTTTTGTCTCTCTCTCTTGTGCACTCACTGTCTCTCTCTCTTTTGCACACTCTCTCTTGCTCTCTTGCCTCTCCTTCTCTGGGTCATGCCTCTCTTCTTGGGTTTTGGAGCGGCCGTCTGCTGACACTCTCTGTTGGCTAAGTGTCTATTTATAACCAGCTGCCAAATGCCTGGTCTGGGCAGTGGTCTGGGCAGTGGTCTGGGCAGTGGGCTGGGCAGTGGGCTGGGCTGGTCTGCGGCATCATGTAATGGACTCTACCACTGGGATACACACAGCTCAGAGGCAGCGATGGTATCAAAAGTTTAAAACATATCAACCTATTATGGTCTCATTCATAGATCAGACCATAGAATTATAATTTTATTGTTGAATGTAATCTATGGCAGAGAAATGTGAGTTCTCACTGTGCTTTCTTTTGGTCGATCAGATCAGCTGGTTTATATTAGTCATTACAGTCAAGATGTTGTGAGAATCAGTGAGCATGGATGATGTAATTGGTTTCAGATAACTAAAGTCACTGAGGTGCTTGTTCTAGTATTTGTTATTGGATAGTTGAAGTGTTATTGGGCTCCCGAGTGGTGTAGCGAGTGTTTCAGAGCCACCCAGTGTGCAGGGCTCTGCCTAACCAGGGAGGAAGCTCCCTGTGTGGGAGAGATCAGAGTATGGGCTGCTGCACAATGGGCACTACACCAAGACACAATCTGTCTCTCTCAATTCAATTTAAGGGCTTTATTGGCATGGAAAACATATGTTTACATTGCCAAAGCAAGTGAAATATTTAATAAACTAAAGTGAAATAAACTTAAATTTAACAGTAAACATTACACTCACAAAAGTTCCAAAATAATAGACATTTCAAATGTCATTATGTCTATATACAGTGTTGTAATGATGTGCAAATAGTTAAAGTACAAAGGAAAAATAAATAAACATAAATATGGGTTGTATTTACAATGGTGTTTGTTCTTTACTGGTTGCCCTTTTCTTGGGGCAACAGGTCACACATCTTGCTGCTGTGATGGCGCACATTGGTATTTCACCCAGTAGATATGGGAGTTTGGGTCTGTGTAATCTGAGGGAAATACGTGTCTCTAATATGGTCATACATTGGGCAGGAGGTTAGGAAGTGCAGCTCAGTTTCCACCTCATTTTGTGGGCTGTGTGGATATAGCCTGTCTTATTTTGAGAGGCCGCCATAGGCAGACATGGCTTTCTCAACAACAAGGCTATGCTCACTGAGTCTGCACATAGTCAAAGATTTCCTTCATTTTGGGTCAGTCACAGTGGACAGGTATTCTGCCACTGTGTAGTCTCTGTTTAGAGCCAAATAGCATTCTACTTTGCTCTGTATTTTTGCTAATTCTTTCCAATGTGGCAAGTAATTATCTTTTTGTTTTCTCATGATTTGGTTTGGTCTAATTGTGTTGCTGTCCTGGGGCTCGGTGGGGTCTGTTTGTGTTTGTGAACAGAGCCCCAGGACCAGTTTGCTTAGGGGACTCTTCTCCAGGTTCATCTCTGTAGGTGATGGCTTTGTTATGGAAGGTTTGGGAATTGCTTCCTTTTAGGTGATTGTAAAATTTAACAGCTCTTTTCTGGATTTTGATAATTAGTGGGTATCGGCCTAATTCTGTTGTGCATGCATTATTTGGTGTTTTACGTTGTACACAGAGGATATTTTAGCAGAAATCTGCATGCAGAGTCTCAATTTGATGTTTATCCCATTTTGTGAATTCTTGGTTGGTGAGCGGACCCCAGACCTCACAGCCATAAAGGGCAATGGGTTCTATAACTGATTCAAGTATTTTTAGCCAGATCCTAATTGATATTTCAAATGTTATGTTCCTTTTGATGGCATAGAAGGCCCTTCTTGCCTTGTCTTTCAGATCGTTCACAGCTTTGTGGAAGTTACTTGTGGTGCTGATGTTTAGGCAGGGGTATGTATAGTTTTTGTGTGCTCTAGGGAATTTGTATTCGTGGTCCTGGCAACTGGATATTTTTTGGAACACCATTATTTTTGTCTTACTGAGATTTACTGTCAGGGCGCAGGTCTGAGAATCTGTGCAGAAGATCTTGGTGCTGCTGTAGGCCCTCCTTGTTTGATGACAGAAGCACCAGGGGCCTGTTGCACAAAACTAGGATAAGGGATTAAGCCAGGATATCTTGGTGATCCTGGCTCAATTGATCCGTAATCCGGTTGCACTAAAGATGGATAGGGGGCAGGAGGATATGTTATGGTATAAATTACCATGGAGATTTATTCTGTGGAGCTAGCCTGCTCCAGACCAGGCTAAATTCCAGGATCTATTTAATCTCATCCCTAATGTCAGTCAGCAGTCACCACAAATGGAAACCAATAGTTATTTCACTGCTCACTATACATTGTTATCACATATAACTAGACCCACTGTTATTATTTAAACGTTTGTGATCATTAATTTCAATGATTTTGGATAAAAAATTATTTTTAGATGATGTTGCTATCATTAGATAATTTACAGTTTCCCATAGACTATAAGGCTATATATAAAATGATAGAATATTAGGGCCACAGAGGGAAAAAAAAGTCATAATATTGTAACCAGTTGTTTTAAAGGAGGACAGTTGTTAAATGACAGATGTGGGGCATTTCGTGAAATTGTACTTCAGTATGGTTTCATAAACAAAGACATGCTGATGTGCCAGAATATTAAGTATCACATTGTCATAAGTATCAAAACTGTAAAAACAATATGTAGCTTTTCTGCAGAAAGAACCAGCCTCATAAATGTATGACTTTATCCTTTTTCTTCAGTGTGGCCCTAGTACTCTGTCATAAACAAATACACATTCCATATGAATATAAAAACACAATGTGTAACATTATGTTCCTTTATTGAATAAGGACAAAACAAAGCAGGTAAACCATCAGCTCCTTTCGAAACTGAAGTCACAGTGACTCTACAAGATGGAAAGCACAGAATCCAAGCATATTATACAAAATGATACATACACATTCAAAGGTCTGTATAAAACACACCCTGCATGTCTGCACACTAAAATAAATGCAGGACAAATCCATACACATCAACTGAACAGACAAATGAATGGATGCAGTAGCCTCCCTGCAGCCTTGTATTACACACAGTATACCGCACAAACATCATAAGAGGCCAAATTCGTCAAAAACGAACCCAAAAAAAAAAAACAAATTCCTCTGCCACCGCAGGACATATTTAACCAAAATTGAAAGCACACATACTAACTAAAATAATTCAACACATATTGGTCCCTCAGCAGCCGACCACTGTCGTCATCAGGGAAGATTGCCGGATTGTCCCAGTCCATGGCTGGTGGCACTCTGGGGCCCTCTCCTTCCTCAGGCAGGCCACATTGTGGAGGACAGCACAAGCCACAGTAATATCACATGCCCTAACAGGGCTGACCCTAATTTGTGAAGGCAGTGAAAGCGTGCCTTCAGGAGGCCAAAGGTCATTTCAACTCTGGCCCTGGTCCTGGCATGGGCATGGTTGTAGGCCTGCTGTGCTTCCTGGGGGTCTGTGAAAGGTGTCAGGAGAAAAGGCTGGCAGCCATACCCCCTGTCTCCCAGCAACACACCAGAGAATTCACCTGTCAACACAAAAATCTCATCATTACTACCTCATAAACACAGTGATATTCTTGACACAGCCATGATGGTTATAAATAGGGGTTGTGTGGCTTACCTTGTGATAGGCACTGATAGATTTCAGAGGCCCGAAAGATTCTGGAGTCATGGACTGAGCCAGGCCATTTTGCCACAACATTGCTGATCACACAGTCAGCATTGCAGACCATCTGAAATCATAAGATGAGGAATATTACACCAATCAATGCACATCACTGGCAATGCAGAGTGTTCGTCAATGGACAATATCAAAAGTTATGTTCACCTGAACATTAATGCTGTGAAAGGATTTCCTATTCACAAAATCGGCCTCATGGGCACCTGAGGGGGCTTTTATCCTTATGTGTGTGCAGTCCACTGCACCAATGACATTGGGGAAACCTGTCACACAAAGTAATGAGTATCCTACTATGTGTTAACAGTTGTCCTGTAATTTGTAGATCCTCTTACCTGCAATCCTATAGAACTCCTCTTTGATGTCACAGAGTCTTCTGTGGCCAGGGAAGGAGATGAAGACATCTGCTAATGCTTTGATAGCCAGACACACACTCCTTATTGTGCGCAAATTGTGGCCTTGTTCAGCTGTTCTGCATCCCCACTGAGTACAGGAAGGCTCTAGCAAAAAGCGCAAGGCCACACAAACCATTTGCTCCACACTCAGTGCATGGCTCCGTGCAGTGCGGTGCTTAATCCTGGGACCCAGTAGTCTGCATAGATACCTGATGCCATCTGCAGAAAACCTGTATCTTTCATATAGATGGTCATCAGGGAAGGCCAGTGGGTCCAACCGGTCCCTGAAGACCCTTTCTCGCCTGAAGGCTCTCCTCAGCACAAGTGCTTCTTCATCCACCACATCTCGCACAAATGGGCATGCCATTGTCAGAGCAGAAAGGAACACACAATTTTGGGCCTTCATATAGGCTAGTGGCCACACCTGGTGCTGGGGGGGTGGGCAAAAGAGGGCGATGCCTTATAACGATGACTTGGTTGTACTGATTGCTGGGAAAATAAAAAAAACCTTAGAAAGATGCCACCGTCCTGTGTGCTCACAATAAGAGCTCATATGTCATGGCTCACTTGACTTTACGAGAATATACCTAATTTTTATTTTGAGCTGTGTCATCTTCTTGGAGCTGGGGGAGGAAAGAAAAATAATGATTAATACATTTGTGTTACAGTTAGCATACAGTGTACATTGAAGGCATATCTCACCTCCCTCTCAAGTTTTTTTATTTCAAGGTCCAGTTTCCTAATTGTCCTCTTTTTTATTTCGGACTCCAGTGCAAGATTTTCCATCTTTTCTTCTTGTACTGAATGTCTATGTCTGCCAGTTCTATTTGGCGCCGGAGGTGGTTGCCATACAACTTTCTGATAGCTTGTGAGCTCTGTGAACACAATACAATTAGCGCAGCTGGAATTTGGCAGGATGTGGTGTCCTTTTATTAATACGCACTATGTTGCCAGGCTGGTTTTCCCACTGTATAGCATCTGGGTCCTGTAAAAGAAATTAGATTTTTTGATTTTGATGAGGACTCCTCACCATTGTAGAGTAAATAGTACTTTCACAGTCTTAACATGATACCTCATGCCTTCTGGAATCCAGAGAGATGGTCTCCTCCTCATCATCGTCTCCATCATGTGCTGTTGCTGCTGCACTGGGGCCTTCACCCTATCACATTTAATCGGATTCATATTGAAGCTAGTAGACAAGACATGCCAGGCCTACAGTATGCCTTTGATGGAGTACTCACTGGATCAGCATTGTCTGGTGCTTGTGCTGGTGGCTCTAACAGGAACACAGTGCTGCCAGGCACTGCAAGGCAATAGGTAAACCAAAGTCAGACAGTCCAAATTGATTCAATATGAATGTGGTTGTATCCCATGTAGAGATGGAAGGACATACCTTGAATGAAGCGGGTGGCATCTTGGGAGGAACCTATGCTCGTCTCTTTCCCCCCAGGGATCCCCTCTAAGACGGGCCTGCCTTTATTTAGCTCCAAGGCCATGTCCTCTGCTGGGGTAAGGTCAGCCTTTGGTGACCCACCACCCGTGCCTTGTCTGTGGGTATTCTTTTTCACTGCTAAAACAGTACAGACAATCAGGCAGGGTACAATATATGCTTGTGCTTTGTTAAATATTAGTCAGGGACCATACCATTCTGCAGAATGTTCTTGTATTTGATTTGACCTGCTGCCATGTCCGTTTTGGCCCGTTCATGTTTAATCTACACACACACACACATTTAATGGAGTCACACTGCAAAAATTACTTGGTATTTTGTCTTGTTTTCAGTAAAAATATCAAAAAATTTATCATAGCTTTATACAGTGTGATGGAGTTACTTTACACAATTTCACTCATATCTGCAGTGCATTTCAATTAAAAATTTAACCGTTTCATAATTACAGTACAACTGCATTTTTGGAGATGTGAATTAAATATTTGAATTGTAATTGTGATGTTTCAGCGGAGCGGTGAGTGTGTAATTGTGCACTACTTATTCAGGCGGTCTTTTTTTCTCTTTGCTTTATCACTGTGGCGGTGTTGCCTTTCTTCTTAATTATATATTTTACCTCCTCGTATGCCTCCATGAGGATTTGTGCTTCCGACGGGGAAAAGTACGCGGCTCTAGTCCATGGTAAATCAGTTAATCTGTGATCTGTGGCGGGTCTATTTGAGTGAGCCGTGAACCTATCCAGGATTGGTTTCACCTGGCTTAATGAATCCGTGTCTGCTCATCCTGGCTTGGTCTTTGTGCAACCAATTAAGCCTGGACGCACATGTTTTGGCTTCATTGAGCTCAGCTGAGTCATTTATCCCGGATGTCTTAATTCTACTTTTGTGCAACAGGCCCCAGGTCATCAGCCAACTGTAGCCATTTGACTGCTGCAGACTGTTCTACTGCCCTCACTGATTTGTTGATATATGTTGAAGAGGGTGGAGCTTAAGCTGCATCCCTGTTTCAACCCCCGGCCCTGTGGAATTTAAAAAAAATAATAATAATTATCACACACTTGTTGTTTGTGTACGTGGATTTTATAATGCAATATGTTTTTCCCCCAACACTACTTTTCATCCATTTGTATAGCAGACCCTCATGCCAAAGTAAGTCAAAGCTTTTTTGAAATCAACAAAGCATGAGAAGACTTTGGTTTTGTTTGTCAATTAGGGTGTGCAGGGTGAATACGTGGTCTATCATACGGTAATTTGGTAAAAATCCAATCTTTGTGATTTGCTTAGTACCTTGTTTTCGCTGAGAGAATGTACGAGTCTGCTGTTAATGATAATGCAGAGGATTTTCCCAAGTTTGCTGTTGACGCATATCCCCAGGTAGTTGTTGGGATCAATGTTGTCTCCACTATTGTGGATTGGGGTGATCAGTCTTGGTTCCAAATATTGGGGGAAATGCCAGAGCTGAGGATGATGTTTAAGTATAGCCAATTGTAATTTGTGGTCTGTATATTTTTATCATTTCATTTTGGATACCATCATCCCACAGGACTTTTTGGGTTGGAAGGTTGCTATTTTGTCCTGTAGTTCATTCAATGTAATTAGAGAATCCAGTGGGTTCTGGTAGTCTTTAATAGTTGATTCTAACATTTGTATTTGATCATGTATATGTTTTTGCTGTTTGTTCTTTGTTAATAGAGCCAAAAAGGTTGGAGAAGTGGTTTACCCATACATCTCCATTTTGGATAGATAACTCTTCGTGTTGTTGTTTGTTTAGTCTTTTCCAATTTTCCCAGAGGTTTTTTGATTCTATGGATTCTTCAATTACATTGAGCTGATTTCTGACGTGCTGTTCCTTCTTTTTCCGTAGTGTATTTCTGTATTGTTTTAGTAATTCACCGTAGGGAAGGCGTAGATTCGGGTTTTCTAGGTCTCTATGTTTTTGGTTGGACAGGTTTCTCAATTTCTTTCTTTAGGTTTTTGCGTTCGTCATCAAACCATTTGTCATTTTTGTTAATTTTCTTAGGTTGTCTGCTTGCAATTTTTAGACTTGTTAGGGAAGCTGAGAGGTAAAATATACTGTTTAGGTTTTCTACTGCCAAGTTTACACCTTCACTATTACAGTGAAACCTTTTGTTCAGGAAATTGTCTAGAAGGTATTTCATTTGTTTCATCTAATTGTGTAGATTTCCACACTATTTTCCATCTACAGCATTTCTTAATATTATTCAGTTCCTTTGGCTTTGATGCCTCATGCTTGAGCGTAACTCTGTGCAAGTAGAGTGTGATTTTGCTGTGATCTGATAAGGGTGTCAGTGGACTGACTGTGAACGCTCTGAGAGACTCTGGGTTGAGGTCAGTTATAAAGTAGTCTACAGTACTACTGCCAAGAGATGAGCTATAGGTGTACCTACCATAGGAGTCCCCTCAAAGCCTACCATTAACTATGTACATACCCGGCGTCCGACACAGCTGCAGGAGTTGTGACCCGTTTTTGTTGGTTATGTTGTGGTAGTTGTGTCTAGAGGGGCATATGTGGGAGGGAATGCTGTCACCTCCAGGTAGGTGTTTGTCCCTCTGTGTGCTGAGGGTGTCAGGTTCTGGCATTTAGGTACATGTCCCTGAGTCTGGAAATTGTTGATCTCCCCCTCAAGGATGTAGAAGCTGGGATTCTATTGGGGGGATGTAAACCCAGCAAAAAAAAAAGAAATGTCCCTTTTACAGGACCCTGTCAAAGATCATTTGTAAAAATCCAAATAACTTCACAGATCTTCATTGTAAATGGTTTAAACACTGTTTCCCATAATTGTTCAATGAACAATGAACAATTAATGAACATGCTCCTGTGGAAAGGTCGTTAAGAAACTAACAGCTTACAGACGGTAGGTAATTAAGGTCACAGTTAAGAAAACTTAGGACACTAAAGGGGCCTTTCTACCGAAACACCAAAAGAAAGATGGCCAGGGTCCCTGCTCATCTGCGTGAATGTGCCTTAGGCATGCTGCAAGGAGGCATGAGGACTGCATATGTGGCCAGAGCGATAAATTGCATTGTCTGTACTGTGAGACGCCTAAGACAGCGCTACAGGGAGACAGAACGGACAGCTGATCATCCTCGCAGTGGCAGACCACGTGTAACACCTGCACAGGATCTGTAAATCTGAACATCACTCCTGCGGGACAGGTGCAGGATGGCAACAACAACTGCCCGAGTTACACCAGGAACGCACAATCCCTCCATCAATGCTCAGACTGTCCGCAATAGACAGAGAGGCTGGACTGAGGGCTTGTAGGCCTGTTGTAAGGCAGGTCCTCACCAGACATCACCGGCAACAATGTCGCCTATGGGCACAAACCCACCGTTATTGAACCAGACAGGACTGGCAAAAGTGCTCTTCACTGACGAGTCGCGGTTTTGTCTCACCAGGGGTGATGGTCGGATTCGCGTTTATTGTGGAAGAAATGAGCATTACACCGAAGACTGTACTCTGGAGCGGGATCGATTTGGAGGTGGAGGGTCTGTCATGGTCTTGGGCGGTGTGTCACAGCATCATCGGACTGAGCTTGTTTCAGGGTGAAAGTCTTTTCGTGGTAGCAGGATGGCAATAACCACTTGTGCGTTGGGGAAAGAGGAATAAGCTTTTTCAATCATGCCTTTAGTGCTGTGGCCACTCTTTCCTTATGGGCACTCAGGTAATTTGTGCCTGTGTGAATTAAGATGTGACTGGAGTACCCTAGTCTGTCCTCTGACAACAGCTCCAGGGGATGCCTAGTGTTTGTCCTCTGACAAATCAAATCAAATCAAATTTTATTTGTCACATACACATGGTTAGCAGATGTTAATGTGAGTGTAGCGAAATGCTTGTGCTTCTAGTTCCGACAATGCAGTGATAACCAACAAGTAATCTAACTAACAATTCCAAAACTACTGTCTTATACACAGTGTAAGGGGATAAGGAATATGTACATAAGGATATATGAATGAGTGATGGTACAGAGCAGCATACAGTAGATGGTATCGAGTACAGTATATACATATGAGATGAGTATGTAGACAAAGTAAACAAAGTGGCATAGTTAAAGTGGCTAGTGATACATGTATTACATAAGGATGCAGTCGATGATGTAGAGTACAGGATATACGTATGCATATGAGATGAATAATGTAGGGTAAGTAACATTATATAAGGTAGCATTGTTTAAAGTGGCTGGCTAGTGATATATTTACATCATTTCCCATCAATTCCCATTATTAAAGTGGCTGGAGTTGGGTCAGTGTCAATGACAGTGTGTTGGCAACAGCCACTCAATGTTAGTGGTGGCTGTTTAACAGTCTGATGGCCTTGAGATAGAAGCTGTTTTTCAGTCTCTCGGTCCCAGCTTTGATGCACCTGTACTGACCTCGTCTTCTGGATGATAGCGGGGTGAACAGGCAGTGGTTCGGTGGTTGATGTCCTTGATGATCTTTATGGCCTTCCTGTAACATCGGGTGGTGTAGGTGTCCTGGAGGGCAGGTAGTTTGCCCCGGTGATGCGTTGTGCAGACCTCACTACCCTCTGGAGAGCCTTACGGTTGAGGGCGGAGCAGTTGCCGTACCAGGCGGTGATACAGCCCGCCAGGATGCTCTCGATTGTGCATCTGTAGAAGTTTGTGAGTGCTTTTGGTGACAAGCCGAATTTCTTCAGCCTCCTGAGGTTGAAGAGGCGCTGCTGCGCCTTCTTCACGACGCTGTCAGTGTGAGTGGACCAATTCAGTTTGTCTGTGATGTGTATGCCGAGGAACTTAATACTTGCTACCCTCTCCACTACTGTTCCATCGATGTGGATAGGGGGGTGTTCCCTCTGCTGTTTCCTGAAGTCCACAATTATCTCCTTAGTTTTGTTGACGTTGAGTGTGAGGTTATTTTCCTGACACCACACTCCGAGGGCCCTCACCTCCTCCCTGTAGGCCGTCTCGTCGTTGTTGGTAATCAAGCCTACCACTGTTGTGTCGTCCGCAAACTTGATGATTGAGTTGGAGGCGTGCGTGGCCACGCAGTCGTGGGTGAACAGGGAGTACAGGAGAGGGCTCAGAACGCACCCTTGTGGGGCCCCCGTGTTGAGGATCAGCGGGGAGGAGATGTTGTTGCCTACCCTCACCACCTGGGGGCGGCCCGTCAGGAAGTCCAGTACCCAGTTGCACAGGGTGGGGTCGAGACCCAGGGTCTCGAGCTTGATGACGAGCTTGGAGGGTACTATGGTGTTGAATGCCGAGCTGTAGTCGATGAACAGCATTCTCACATAGGTATTCCTCTTGTCCAGGTGGGTTAGGGCAGTGTGCAGTGTGGTTGAGATTGCATCGTCTGTGGAACTATTTGGGCGGTAAGCAAATTGGAGTGGGTCTAGGGTGTCAGGTAGGGTGGAGGTGATATGGTCCTTGACTAGTCTCTCAAAGCACTTCATGATGACGGAAGTGAGTGCTACGGGGCGGTAGTCGTTTAGCTCAGTTACCTTAGCTTTCTTGGGAACAGGAACAATGGTGGCCCTCTTGAAGCATGTGGGAACAGCAGACTGGTATAGGGATTGATTGAATATGTCCGTAAACATACCGGCCAGCTGGTCTGGCATGCTCTGAGGGCGCGGCTGGGGATGCCGTCTGGGCCTGCAGCCTTGCGAGGGTTAACACGTTTAAATGTCTTACTCACCTCGGCTGCAGTGAAGGAGAGACCACATGTTTTCGTTGCAGGCCGTGTCAGTGGCACTGTATTGTCCTCAAAGCGGGCAAAAAAGTTATTTAGTCTGCCTGGGAGCAAGACATCCTGGTCCGTGACTGGGCTGGGTTTCTTCTTGTAGTCCGTGATTGACTGTAGACCCTGCCACATGCCTCTTGTGTCTGAGCCGTTGAATTGAGATTCTACTTTGTCTCTGTACTGACGCTTAGCTTGTTTAATAGCCTTGCGGAGGGAATAGCTGCACTGTTTGTATTCGGTCATGTTGCCAGACACCTTGCCCTGATTAAAAGCAGTGGTTCGCGCTTTCAGTTTCACGCGAATGCTGCCATCAATCCACGGTTTCTGGTTAGGGAATGTTTTTATCGTTGCTATGGGAACGACATCTTCAACGCACGTTCTAATGAACTCGCACACCGAATCAGCGTATTCGTCAATATTTTTATCAGACGCAATACGAAACATGTCCCATCCACATGATGGAAGCAGTCTTGGAGTGTGGAGTCAGCTTGGTCTGACCAGCGTTGGACAGACCTCAGCGTGGGAGCCTCTTGTTTCAGTTTCTGCCTGTAGGCAGGGATCAACAAAATGGAGTCGTGGTCAGCTTTTCCGAAAGGGGTCCGGGGCAGGGCCTAATATGCGTCGCGGAAGTTAGAGTAACAGTGATCCAGGGTTTTACCACCCCTGGTTGCGCAATCGATATGCTGATAAAATTTAGGGAGTCTTGTTTTCAGATTAGCTTTGTTAAAATCCCCAGCTACAATGAATGCAGCCTCCGGATAAATGGTTTCCAGTTTGCAAAGAGTTAAATAAAGTTCGTTCAGAGCCATCGACGTGTCTGCTTGGGGGGGATATATACGGCTGTGATTATAATCGAAGATAATTCTCTTGGAAGATAATGCGGTCTACATTTGATTGTGAGGAATTCTAAATCAGGTGAACAGAAGGATTTGAGTTCCTGTATGTTTCCTTCATCACACCATGTCTCGTTAGTCATGAGGCATACGCCCCCGTCACTCTTCTTACCAGAAAGATGTTTGTTTCTGTCGGCGCGATGCGTGGAGAAACCCGTTGGCTGCACCGCATCGGATAGCGTCTTCCCAGTAAGCCATGTTTCCGTGAAGCAGAGAACGTTTCAGTCTCTGATGTCCCTCTGGAATGCTACCCTTGCTCGGATTTCATCAACCTTTGTTGTCAAGAGACTGGACATTGGCAAGAAGAATGCTGGGGAGTGGTGCGTGATGTGCCCTTGTCCTGAGTCTGACCAGAAGACCGCTATGTTTCCCTCTTTTTCTGAGTCGTTTCCTTGGGTCGCTGCATGCGATCCATTCCGTTGTCCTGTTTGTAAGGCAGAACACAGGATCCGCGTCGCGGAAAACATATTCTTGGTCGTACTGATGGTGAGTTGACGCTGATCTTATATTCAGTAGTTCTTCTCGACTGTATGTAATGAAACCTAAGATGACCTGGGGTACTAATGTAAGAAATAACACGTAAAAAAACAAAAACTGCATAGTTTCCTAGGAACGCGAAGCGAGGCGGCCATCTCTGTCGGCGCCGGAAGTAGACAACAGCTCCAGGGGATGCCTAGTGTTTGTCCTCTGACAACAGCTCCAGGGGATGCCTAGTGTTTGTCCTCTGACAACAGCTCCAGGGGATGCCTAGTGTTTGTCCTCTGACAACAGCTCCAGGGGATGCCTAGTGTTTGTCCTCTGACAACAGCTCCAGGGGATGCCTAGTGTTTGTCCTCTGACAACAGCTCCAGGGGATGCCTAGTGTTTGTCCTCTGACAACAGCTCCAGGGCATGCCTAGTGTTTGTCCTCTGACAACAGCTCCAGGGGATGCCTAGTGTTTGTCCTCTGACAACAGCTCCAGGGGATGCCTAGTGTTTGTCCTCTGACAACAGCTCCAGGGGATGCCTAGTGTTTGTCCTCTGACAACAGCTCCAGGGGATGCCTAGTGTCTGTCCTCTGACAACAGCTCCAGGGGATGCCTAGTGTTTGTCCTCTGACAACAGCTCCAGGGGATGCCTAGTGTTTGTCCTCTGACAACAGCTCCAGGGGATGCCTAGTGTCTGTCCTCTGACAACAGCTCCAGGGGATGCCTAGTGTCTGTCCTCTGACAACAGCTCCAGGGGATGCCTAGTGTATGTCCTCTGACAACAGCTCCAGGGGATGCCTAGTGTTTGTCCTCTGACAACAGCTCCAGGGCATGCCTAGTGTTTGTGCACCAGAGTTTAGCCACTTAGTGTTTGGGCAAAAAGTTTATCCTTTTGAATGCATTTGCCATTTGAGTCAATGAGGAGCACAATCTCTGGCTCGGTGGATGGGGGGAGATTGTCGTCAGGAGGGCTATTGGGGGAGCTGACAGGGGGGCTGTTGGGGGTCTGTTGGGTTGGTGGGTCCTGTGTTGTCTGTCCAGTTGAGGTGGGCTGTTCTGCTGGCTTGTCTTGGGGAGTGTCCTGCTCTCTGTCACATCTCAGCTTTGTCACCTCCTTCAGTGCCATGTGTGCGTCTTTAAGCTCTCTCAGACAGCCGTCCTTCTCCACCTTCTGCCCTCTGGGTCTTGTTGGGGGGTGGAGGGGTGTTGTACTGGTCCATTTCATGGTTTTGTTCTGTCTGGATTGTGTGGACTAGCTCTCTGAGCTCCACCATGTCTCTCTCCACCTCTGTGAATTTGTCCCTCTCAGTGATGGAGGTGCAGTGCAGTTGTAGGACCTTGTATTCAGTGATGGGGGGGGGTGACTATCATCGTCTGCAGGACAGTTTGAAGAGGTGTGATCAGACTCACTCCGGATGGGGGAGTCGTCACGTAGCTTCAGACTAAATATTACTGTTGTGTGTTGGATGGTGTTTTTTCTCTTGATAGTCCTTGGTAGAACAAGTCCAGTCAGGAAAT
The DNA here is from genome assembly GCF_034236695.1 of Oncorhynchus nerka. NCBI lineage: Eukaryota > Metazoa > Chordata > Actinopteri > Salmoniformes > Salmonidae > Oncorhynchus > Oncorhynchus nerka. The sequence goes on from NC_088396.1 coordinate 22,506,714, forward strand.
ATTGTCCAAAATGTTACATTTCAGAGTAAAAAAATCACAGTATGAAAACTCAAACCAACTTTATTCTTCCCAGAGGATCAATACAGATGCATCAGACAACGACATTTCACACAAGTGCTGAATCTCCTCCTACTCATCTGAACAGACATAGTATCTTTGTTGCTAGGCAGGAAACAAAGTGATACGGGCCAGAAACTTTCTCCCTTAACATGACCTGACCTCAACCCCCTTCATCACTAATCCATGTCTCTCTCCCCTTACCAATGCCTGCCACGGGATCACTTCCCTACACTCAGCACAATTCAAGCTTTATTGCACACAATATATACTATATACCTTCTTCCTACAGATAACCATTAACTTCTGGTGTAGACCCTCTAAACCTAAACACTCAATAGGATACCTGATAATGAACCCTATCCCACGTTTAGGAGTTAGTATCCATCAGTCCCCCGTTTCTGAACATTTCCCTCCATACTGTTCAACATTACATTCAACTTATAAATGGACAAACATGAACAAAATATAAAACATAATTAACATTCACAGTGAGGTTTACAAACTTGGAGACTCATGGCCTCTGTTCTATGATCACACGAGTCTTTCCATTTCTCAGAACACTGAAAATAACGTGTCCACTGGAGCTGTTGACTTCTTCCTCTTTCTCCTTCTGGTTCCTAAGAGAGTGATAGCACAAGATTGTAAAAGCAACGCCAAACACAAAACATAACAGTATGAACAATGTGGTAAGCTATGCATCATTATATATGAATGAAAACCTAAAGATTGATAACGTGACAATTCCCACTCTCTACTCACCTGACTATGCCTTCAGGATACTTTTCTGCTGAGTTTGTGCCAAAAAATGAAAGCCCTAAAAAGCCTCCTCATGCTTTCGCCCTGTCTTCCCTGTCTGACCACAGGATCCAGGAGGTGTTCCCAAGCCATGTCATCCTCACTTTGCTCCCCATCTCCTTCTTTGCCACTTGATAGGCAGGCCACCTGATAGGCAGGCCACCTGATAGGCAGGTCACCTGATAGGCAAGTGTGTATCCCTAATCTACACTACATCCTCTTGAGGTAACTCAGCACTGTATATGCTTTCACATCGATGCCTCCAGAATGTTGTCCAGGGTACAATTACCCCAACATCTATCCTTTCATATGATGCATTAACCAATAAAGCCCGACCTAACTTTGATGTTTAAAGTGTCTCCCAAACCCAACCCATCTGCATGTCTACAGTGGAATCTAGTGTCGCTCTCTCTAGCTCTGCTTCCTCTGTCATGGCGTCTTCAAGCTCACCCATTATGCACCTGGATCTCACTATGCACCCACCGAGGAGAGACATGACGATCTTTACCGCTGCAGGTGCTGTAAGCAGTACTCTGTGTGGAACAGACCAACATTGTCCCAACACCCCAGCCTGGTGTATCTTGATGTACACTCAATCTCCAGAATTCAGCCCACGCCTCGGTTATCTCCTGCTCCTCATGTGCCGCTTCCACCTGGGAATATACACATTGCAACGTATGGGTCATTTCCTGACAACAGACTCTCCCCTTAGCCCAGATCACTAATCAGTGGCGTGAATAACAGCCCCCGGTATTCCCATCGTTCGCCCAGTTACCAAGCCATGTGGCAGGAGTCCTCATAAAATATGCCAACAATGCTACTAAAGTAACCCCTGCTACTACTAACAAGACTATAGCCTCCTTCAATTATTGTCCCTACAGCGACTGCCGTGAGAATAACTACTGCATGTAATCTGTCAAGTGTTCGGCGGCTGTTAGAAATTGGCAAAGAGATGAATGAGTTTGAAGAATATCTGAGTCACAGGTTTCTTGAAAGTTCACCATAGTGTCTGAAATGCCAACACAATCTCTGCTACTCTCACCACGATATCAAATCAAATCAAATTTTATTTGTCACATACACATGGTTAGCAGATGTTAATGCGAGTGTAGCGAAATGCTTGTGCTTCTAGTTCCGACAATGCAGTGATAACCAACAAGTAATCTAACTAACAATTCCAAAACTACTGTCTTATACACAGTGTAAGGGGATAAGGAATATGTACATAAGGATATATGAATGAGTGATGGTACAGAGCAGCATACAGTAGATGGTATCGAGTACAGTATATACATATGAGATGAGTATGTAGACAAAGTAAACAAAGTGGCATAGTTAAAGTGGCTAGTGACATAAGAATGCAGTCGATGATCTAGAGTACAGTATATACATATGCATATGAGATGAATAATGTAGGGTAAGTAACATTATATAAGGTAGCATTGTTTAAAGTGGCTAGTGATATATTTACATCATTTCCCATCAATTCCCATTATTAAAGTGGCTGGAGTTGGGTCAGTGTCAATGACAGTGTGTTGGCAGCAGCCACTCAATGTTAGTGGTTGCTGTTTAACAGTCTGATGGCCTTGAGATAGAAGCTGTTTTTCAGTCTCTCGGTCCCAGCTTTGATGCACCTGTACTGACCTCGCCTTCTGGATGATAGCGGGGTGAACAGGCAGTGGTTCGGGTGGTTGATGTCCTTGATGATCTTTATGGCCTTCCTGTAACATCGGGTGGTGTAGGTGTCCTGGAGGGCAGGTAGTTTGCCCCCGGTGATGCATTGTGATCTGGGTACTCTCACCGCATTCAATTTAACTTCATAATAGTCCCTATATTGTGCAGTTAGCTGTCCTCCCTCTCCTACAAGCCATCTCCTGTAACAATATACCTAGTCTCTGAGAATGATACCGTTCTATCAACACAACCTTAGTTTATGAGCACCCACAGATCTCCACCCCAGTCACATTGGATCACACTTAACAGCCCTATGCAAACATTTTCTCAAACACAGACCTCGTGTACCTCACCTCCTGCTACAGATACATTTGCACCTATCATTCCATCTAACCCATAACACACTAGTCACTGCTCCTAATGCACCTCTACAGTTATAAACCTACTAAAACATTCTCAAATCAATTAGTCAATATACATCAGTCCCTCCTCTGGAACAATGATCACTTATGTTCCACAAAACCTAAAAACATATTGACTTGAAAAGGAAAGAGATAAAGTACATGTTTAATGATTTCACACCACCCTTGATGCGACTAAAACTGGGGAAAGCAGCGTCCATCTGCTCTGTTCTATACACATGTGATGCTGGTCTCCCTGCGGTCTCCTCATATTCATCATTGGGTGTTAACGCAAAACACAGACTGAGCCTTGTATGCAATTAATTGTACCATATCATATAAAAATTCTGATGACATGATAAAATAAAAAACCTTCATGGTTGACCTATCATCCAGTGAGTTCTCTAATAACCTCCCTGTCGGAGGACACTTAAAGATACGGTTTCTAAAGCCCCCCTAGGCCTAATACATTTGAGCAGTGCCCCCACCCCTCACCGTTTGAGAGCAACTCTCTCTCGCTGTATCCAATTCATAACTAAAACATTTGATCAATTATCCAACCCAAATTTAGAATGACAGTCTTAAGTACTTTACTTTAAGTCTGACTCGAAGTCATCCTATCCTACACCTCATCCCGGTTAGAATGTACATTTATAAATGGGACCTTTTTAGTGCCGGTAATAACTCTTCTCATTACACAGCCTGTTTTCCTGTCGTGAGTGGGCTGGTAATGATAGATCGGTATCTCAATGCATACTTAGTCTAAATTGTTTGCAGTGTGTAGACCTTATTACATTCCACATTTTTTTAAGCATCGAAGACAAATGTCAACAAGCATAACAACATACTGTTAAACCCATTTTCAAACTTAGTTCAAACTCCCTAATTTTACTGGCGACCTCTCAGAAGAGTTACCAGATCAGGGAGTTAGTACCCTAACCCATCGGGGAATCCCAACACTCCAGTAGACCCAATCTGGTGAAATTTGTATCGCAACAAAAACAAAAATGTTATCAGCGAAACACATATCACGTAAGCCTCTAGGAAGAGGGAACTCAATTCCCCGTGGAGTGAAAGGGGTATGGGACTGTAAGAATGACAAAGGCAGAGAATATGTTCCGTTTACAGGGAATTTATTCCTTCACACGGTAAATTTGGGGAAAAGGGGCTGGACGGAACAAAAGCTAAGAAAGTAAATGTCAGAGCCCCGTCTCCTACCTGACCTGCCTTCCCACTACTTACCTAACTTTTAGCACCTCCTGGCGCACTAACCAAGATACAGGGTGGTCCGCCCAGGTCTTACCTAGTGTGCATAGACAGTGAATACTACGGGTTATGTATGCCCGCAGGCCTCTTGCCTAAGCACTCCCTAGGTGTCTTCGCCTTCCCCCCTGGGAACAATACAAACTACTTCACAACAAAAACTGAGAAAAAACTAACTCAGGACATTAAAGAAGCTCTCTCTCTCTCCGAGCAACAAACTAACTCAGGACATTAAAGAAGCTCTCTCTCTCTCTGAGCAACAAACTAACTCAGGACATTAAAGAAGCTCTCTCTCTCTCTGAGCAACAAACTAACTCAGGACATTAAAGAAGCTCTCTGAGCAACAAACTAACTCAGGACATTAAAGAAGCTCTCTCTCTCTCCGAGCAACAAACTAACTCAGGACATTAAAGAAGCGCTCTCTCTCTCCGAGCAACAAACTAACTCAGGACATTAAAGAAGCTCTCTCTCTCTCCGAGTAACAAACTAACTCAGGACATTAAAGAAGCTCTCTCTCTCTCCGAGCAACAAACTAACTCAGGACATTAAAGAAGCTCTCTCTCTCTCCGAGCAACAAACTAACACAGAACATAACAATCAGCTCTCTCAGCAACAACTAACATAGTACATATCAAATGTCTTTCTGAGAACCAACCAACATATGATATAACCCTCAGCTCTCTTCTGAGCAACAGAACACTGGCTTACATAGCTGGAAGAAGGAGTCTAATGGGATACAGCTGTATCCTGACATGGCGGGGGTCACCTCCAATTAGCAATGTGGCCAACCAATCAGCTGCTTGGAGGGAATTTCAGGAAGCCATTTTCCTGAAACACACACATACAAACAAAACCACAACACAGGAACTGGGGAATGTAACAACATATACTTTTCCTTTTTATATGCAGACTGAACAAAATACATGTATATATTTACCCAAAGACCAGGGCCCTCTCTTATTGCTACTGTTACTACAGACGTATCTTGTTCAAACATTCATACACACACACTCGTGCACACACCCCGCGGCCTCACTGTGACTGGGCTTCTAGCCTCCTTACGGGTCTGGCCAATACACCATTACACTAGGGTTTTACCCTCTACAGGAACTATCCTGCTCTGGACTTACTCTGGTTCTAAGAGATTTAGGTATGGAATTTTGATTTGATTTTAATGTTGAGGTTAGTATCCTGTATAAACTTGCATTTTTTGTTTCGCAAGGACTTATCTACATTTATCCAACTGTAATTATTTTTTTGCAGAAGATCTCTTGAGCTCACTCTCACTCTCTCTCTCTCACTCTCACTCACCCTGTGTATTCTATAAAATCACAGTGGTAAAGGCACAGCTGCTATCTGAAGCAACTTTTTCACTTCTGTTTCTTGAGAATCTTGTGGGAGGTAGGTTAATTCAGGGTAGCTCAACTTCCTTATAAAACCTGGATCATGTGTTCTGTAGGAAATGTTTTACTGACACTACTGCTGAACATGAACTTGTTCAATAAGAATGCACATTTTAAATCAAAACGTTTTGCTACAATTTTGCTACAACGTGTTATTCCCTCTTATTGTCTCTCCTCACTTTCTGTCTCTCTCTCTCTCTCTCTCGCTCTCTGTTTCTCGCTCTCTGTGTCTCTCCCCACCCCACCCTTTCTCTCTAACAGTGTGCGGGGGAGGAGTATTGGGTGGACAGTCGTACGGTTTACATCGGTCACAAAGAACCCCCACCGGCGGCCGAGGCCTACATCCCTCAACGTTACCCTGACAACCGCATCGTCTCCTCCAAGGTGAGCAGGTGTCATGGCAACCAAGCCGTCAGCACAACAACCACGTCATTTAGCCCTTACAACCAAGCATGTTGTGCTCTTGTGACAGTATGTCATCTATGATTAGCAACCTCTTAATGTGGGTGACAACCATAGATATCTGCTACTGCTCGAGGTTTGTTAGCCGTTTCTATGAGGAACTGTCATTGTTGACATAAATTTTGGATTCATTTAAGAAAGAAAAGACACACACTGGTATAAAGTGTTATTCCGTCTCTCTAGAAAACATGTTGATAATGTGGGTAATGTCAGTGGAGGCTGCTGAGGGGAGGACGGCTCATAATAATATCTGGAACGGTGCGAATGGCATCAAACACCTGGAAACCATGTATTTGGTGTATTTGATTGAATTCCTCTGATTCCGCTTCAGCCATTACCACAAGCCCGTCCTCCCCAATTAAGGTGCCACCAATCTCCTGTGGTGTGTGTTCTCTCTACCAGTACACCTTATGGAACTTCATCCCCAAGAACCTGTTTGAACAGTTCAGAAGAATCGCCAACTTCTACTTTCTGCTAATCTTCCTGGTCCAGGTGAGAATATGCCATCTCTCTGTTTGATCTGAACCCCAGGGCTGTTTTATTATACATACTGTAAAGACTGCTGTTTCATATTATCAGTTAAACACGTAGGCTATGTGGAGTGAATGGTAGTTAATTGTTTGGCTTGGAATGGCTTATGGTCATGGTCCACGATGGATATGATGGGAGCCTTCCAGTCCCGTCCAGTAGCCGGAGGAGATGATGAACAGTAAGAGGAGGAGACTGGTTGGAGGTGGTCCATCTCTGTACCACGGAGAACCTGAATGAATGATAATCAGCTGGTTCTCTTCCTCTCTCCTCAGCTCATCATAGACACGCCCACCAGCCCTGTCACCAGCGGACTGCCTCTCTTCTTTGTCATCACTGTCACCTCCATTAAACAGGTAGGCGAGACACAGGCACACACACATCCTCTGGTCATTGGTGTTGGTAAATCTAGGGAAGCCTTCCTCCACTGTGTTCCGGTAGTGACAGCAGATGTGATGATGGCAGTGATGCATGAACCACACCTGGCTTATAAAGCCCAGGCCTTATACAATCATTCATCTAAAACATGACATGTTATGTAGAGGCCATGGAAACAGGTCACCATGCTGACGGAATATACCACTAATTGCATACCAGCGATGACCGTATCTCTCTCTCTCTCTCTGTGTGCTCCATTTCTCTCTCTGTGTGTGTGCTCCATTTCTCCCCACAATCCTGCATGCCCTTTCCTCTTTGTATCTCTCAAACCCCTCCGTCCTCCCCTTCTCTCCTCCAGGGTTATGAAGACTGGCTGAGACACAAGGCAGACTGCAGTATAAATGAGTGTCCTGTGGACATGGTGCAGCAGGGGACGGTGGTGAGGACACAGAGCTCCAAGCTACGGGTACTACTACCCTATTAATGGCTCTTCTACTCTCCAGTCTACTACACATTATTATGACTCCTTTGGGCCTCATTGGCTGGTGTTTCTCTATTCTGACCAAGCATTTTCATTCATGTTCAGATAAGAGCCTTTAGCTGTAATAGCTGTAGTATGTGAGTATAATGGCTCGTATGAGAGCTCATCCTTCTTCATTATATTATTATTCATGTAACAAAATAAACAGTGATTATTTTGTACACTGAATAATACCCCTAGTTATATAACCTTTGAACATTTATATCATAGCCATGGCTATCATCTTTGATCATATTGAAATGAAATCCGTTCCTGAGACCTTTTTAAGGCCGTTCTCCATGGGAACGTGCGTGCGTTCGTCTGCAATGCCATAGCTAGCGTCCCAGAGAAGATCAACGTTCCCCCTACAGTACCATTCCAAACATTCCTGTTGTGATTACTCTGGTCCCATACAGAGAAAAGGATTTGCCTTTCCAGACAGAGATTAAATATCAATATGACTGATATGCCGGGTCGCTATTACCCTGTTGTCTTCTGTGATGTCAGGCTGGACTAGGGTCAGAACCACTATATTACCATAGAATTAGGAATTAGAATTTAATAGGATTTGTATGGGTGTTACTGTAATATCTATAGTTGTATTTGAGTGTATGTCGGCACGTGTTGCCATAGCCATGCTGTCCACTGAAACGTGTCCTGACTATGAAAGAAATTCCTCATCCACACACACACATACAGTTGAAGTCGGAAGTTTACATACACTTAGGTTGGAGTCATTAAAACTAGTTTTTCAACCGCTCCACAAATTTCTTGTTCACAATCTATAGTTTTGGCAAGTTGTTTAGGACTTCTACTTTGTGCATGACAGAACTAAAATTGTTTACAGACAGATTATTTCTCTTATAATTCACTGTTTCACAATTCCAGTGGGTCAGAAGTTTACATACACTAAGTTGACTGTGCCTTTAAACAGCTTGGAAGTTTCCAGAAAATGATGTCATGGCTTTAGACGCTTCTGATAGGCTAATTGACATAATTTGATTCAATTGGAGGTGTACCTGTGGATGTATTTCAAGGCCTACCTTCAAACTCAGTGCCTCTTTGCTTGACATCATGGGAAAATCAAAAGAAATCAGCCAAGACCTCAAAAAAAAATTGTAGACCTCCACAAGTTGGGTTCATCCTTGGGAGCAATTTCCAAACACCTGAAGGTACCACGTTCATCTGTACAAACAATAGTATGCAAGTATAAACACCATGGGACCACACAGCTGTCATAACGCTCAGGAAGGAGACACATTCAGTCTCCTAGAGATGAACATACTTTGGTGCGAAAAGTGCAAATCAATCCCAGAACAACAGCAAAGGATCTTGTGAAGATGTTGGAGGAAACCGGTAAATAAGTATCTATATCCACAGTAAAACGAGTCCTATATCAACGTAACATGAAAGGCCACTCTGCAGGGAAGAAGCCACTGCTCCAAAACCGCCATAAAAAAGCTAGGCTACGGTTTGCAACTGCACATGGGGACAAAGGTTGTACTTTTTGGAGAAATGTCCTCTGGTCTGATGAAACAAAAATAGAACTGTTTTGCCATAATGACCATTGTTATGTTTGGAGGAAAAAGGGGGAGGCTTGCAAGCCGAATATTTTTTATTTTACCTTCATTTAACTAGGCAAGTCAGTTAAGAACAAATTCTTATTTTCAATGACTGTCTAGGAACAGTGGGTTAACTGCCTTGTTCAGGGGCAGAACGACAGATTTTTACCTTGTTGGTTCGGGGATTCGATCCTGCAACATTCCAGTTACTAGTCCAACTCCTCCCCCCCAAGAACACCATCCCGACCGTGAAGCACGGGTGGCAGCATCATTTTGTGGAGGTGCTTTGCTGCAGGAGGGACTGGTGTACTTCACAAGATGGTATCATGAGGCAGGAGAATTATGTGGATATATTCAACATCTCAAGACATCAGTCAGCTAGTTAAAGCTTGGTCACGAATGGGTCTTCCAAATGGACAATGACTCCAAGCATACTTTCAAAGTTGTGGCAAAATGGCTTAAGGGACAACAAAGTCAAGGTATTGGAGTGGCCATCACAAAGCCCTGACCTCAATCCCATAGATCATTTGTGGGCAGAACTGATAAAGCCTGCGCGTGAGGCCTACAAACCTGACTCAGTTACAGCAGCTCTGTCAGAAGGAATGGGCTAAAATTCACCCAACTTATTGTGGGAAGCTTGTGGAAGGCTACCCAAAACGTTTGACCCAAGTTAAACAATTTAAAGGCAATGCTACTCAATACTAATTGAGTGTATGTAAACTTCTGAACCACTGGGAATGTGATGAAAGAAATAAAAGCTGAAATAAATCATTCTCTCTACTATTATTCTGACATTTCACATTCTTAAAATAAAGTGGTGATCCTAACTGATCTAAGACAGGGAATTTTTACCAGGATTAAATGTCAGGAATTGTGAAACACCTTTGCCAACTACATTTAAACTCAGTTTATGTAAACTTCCGACTTCAACTGTACATGCACATTCTACCGATGTTCCTCACCGATGGTCCCCTGACTCAAACAGAGTGGATTGTGGGGAAAAGAGGAATAGTAAAGAAGATATTAATCGTAGCTATAGAGAGTGTATGTGCAGTACAGTGGTGTGTACGGTCACCGTAGAGATGGGATTTATAGGCAGTTAAGCTGCTCCACTTGCATAATCCCACTGTTACGCAACAACTCAATCCCCAGGAAGAAAGGAGTGGGAAAAATCTGAAAGTGTGATTGTGCGCGAGGCATGTGTGTTTCCTGTAGGAGAACTGCTAATTATTTCTGGCTCTACAGCAGCACCTCTGAAAGTGTGATTGTGCGCGAGGCATGTGTGTTTCCTGTAGGAGAAATTCGAATTATTTCTGGATCTACAGCAGCACCTCTGTGTTTGTTTACAATGGCATGGGGTTTATCACATTTAAATGATATCCCATCCCCCAAATAGTGCAAACATTTTGACCACCAGAGCCACCAGGTACGGCTCTGGTCAAAAGCAGTACATTGTAAGAGGAATATGGTAGTCCCAGGAGCGAAGTCACGAGTGAGCCTGGGTGGACCCAGGCCCACCCACTGGGTAGTCTGGCTCACTCAAAAAAATTGATTAAAAGTGTTCCAAACGGGACATTATTTGTCTTTTTACCTAAACATGCAAACACCATCAGATTGAATTCCTAGCAAGCAGTTAGTCAGATTTTATTAAAATTAACAGAACAGATGAACTGGAATGAGATTCACTCTCACGGGATGGGTTGACAAAAAGAACTAACTAAACCACACAAAAATAATTCTCTGCACATTTTTTCAAAATGTGTAAAATTGCAGGAAGTTAGCCGCTCTAGCCCCACCCACACCAAAAAAAAAGCCCACCCACCAACGAATTTGGCTATATCACTGGGTAGTCCACTCCATTTAGATCAGGTCAACAGTAGTGAACAAGGGAATAGTGTGTGATTTTAGGACCCAGCCTCTAAACTGATGATGTGGTTGACCTGTCAGGTGGGGGACGTTGTCATGGTGAGGGAGGACGAGACGTTCCCCTGTGACCTCATCCTCCTTTCATCCAGCCGCGGTGACGGAACCTGCTACGTCACCACTACCAGCCTGGATGGAGAGTCTAGCCACAAGGTGTGCACACACACATGTGCACACACACACTTACATACTGTTACGCACACACACACGTACACTGCTGGGATTCACCCCTGAATTATTCCAGCATGCTCTCTGATCAAACATGACTTCTAAGTGATTCATCTCTCTCCCCCCTACTATGCTGTGTCAGACCTACTATGCTGTACCAGACACCATGGCCTTTAAGACAGAGCAGGAGGTGGACTCTCTACATGCGACTATTGAATGTGAACAACCACAACCTGACCTCTACAAGTGAGTGACACTCAATGTGTGACACACACAGAATCATTGAATGACCTGTTGGTTTGTTGAAAATTGCATACATTTTATTTTTCCTATTTAGATTTGTGGGGCGCATCAATATTTATAAGGAAAGAGAGGATCCCATAGCCAGGTAAGACCAGCACCCCCCTCTTTCATTCCTAAACAGTCTTTGCCATGGATAGTAAAGCTTTTTCTTTTTGACTTTTTATCTTGTTTCTTTTCTCATTTTAGACCGCTGGGAGCTGAGAACCTTCTCCTCAGAGGAGCTACCCTGAAGAACACAGGACATATTTATGGTAACACACACACTGTTCTGTGTTTGAAGTTATATCTATGGTTATATTTGTGTGTGAGTCGGCACGTGTTGCAATAGCCATACCGTCCACCGAAACGTGTCCTCCTGACTATGAAATACATTCTTCATACACACACACACACACACTGTTCTGTGTCTGTAGTGATGGTAACCCCTGGTTGTTGTTCCCTCAGCTGTAGCCATTTACACAGGCATGGACACCAAGATGGCGCTTAACTACCAGTCCAAATCCCAGAAACGCTCAGCTGTGGAAAAGTAAGATCTATTCCCATACCTTCCCCTCTCTGTGTCTGGTTGCTCTGGTGTGGCTAGAACTACCTGTCTGATGAAGGATAGCAGGAGTTAGAATAGTAGCAGGAGTTAGAATAGTAGCAGGAGTTAGAATAGTAGCAGGAATAGTAGACTCTGTTATTACATAAAGTCTGCATAATTCTATTTGATCTCATTCAAGCTGTGTGTGTGTGTGTGTGTGTGTGTGTGTGTGTGTGTGTGTGTGTGATGCTCTATTGACAATTATTTTACATCCAGTTCTGGAGAATCGATCTGCATTTAGCTCCTCTAAACCTCTCCTCCCTCTACCTCCCTCCAGGTCTATGAATGCGTTCCTAATCGTGTATCTGTGCATCCTGATCAGTAAAGCAGTCATTAACACGGTTCTGAAGTATGCGTGGCAGTGGTCTGCTGACCACGATGAACCCTGGTACAACCACAGGACCGAGATCGACAGAGAACGCCATGTGGTTAGTCCCCCAAACCACTACACTACCCACAAAGCACGCTGTCATAGCAAAATGAATAATCAGGTCACTCCCTATTTAACGTTCACTGACTCTGATAAAGCCTCTTCTCTGTCTCTAACTATCCTTTCGTTCTCGTTCTCCCCTTCTCTCTCTTCCTACATCCTCCTCCTCCCTGCCTCTACCCCCCTCCATCTTCTCCTCTCTCTCTCAGGTGATCCGGGCGTTCACAGACTTCCTGGCCTTCATGGTGTTGTTTAACTACATCATCCCAGTCTCCATGTACGTTACCGTGGAGATGCAGAAATTCCTGGGTTCTTACTTCATAGTCTGGGACAAGGATATGTATGATGAGGAGCTGGGGGTGGGGGCTCAGGTCAACACATCTGACCTCAACGAAGAGCTTGGACAGGTACACACACTCACACATCTTCTGAACATCTAGATATACTAGACTCACTTGTGTCCACACACACGCACACACACATTTATACTGCAGGTAGAGTACACAAATACACACATACGTATACTACACACACTCCAAAAACTGAGTTTAGGGCTTGTATCCATAAAGCATCTCAGAAAATATATTTGAAATCCTGTTAACCTGTTTATAAGACAACAACAAAAACTCCCAGCTTTTAGGATGATGGTAAAACACTGTTCAGACGAACTCTGAGCCAGGAGTAAAATCAACTCAGAAACCTTTATCTCAGCTGGTAGTCACAACAGCTTGAGGTACCGCAAAGGAAAGATACTGATGATACTCATTAACATTGTTGCAAATGACGGGGAATAACCAATCATGAGGAAGCCTCGCCAGGTGTAAACTCTATAGCACGCTTCAGGCTTTGTTTTTACCAATTCTGATGGTTGTTAAAATTTGAATTTTGACAATATGACCGTTATATCAACACACACGTCACTCCCGTTTAACAACTCTAAATCGCTTTGGCACAGTCAGCCCCAAGCCACTCACCGGTAATGTTGCATACAATGTTTGAAAGGTCTGTCATTTTCATCAAAGACAATCAAAGTTAACATAAGGCCTAGATGTCTTCAACTACCCAATTTATAGGTATGCCTAATTTAGGCTTCTTTTTTCACGTGATATTGCACTCCAAAGGGATAACTTGAAACAACAGCATAATGTAGTTAGTTAAATAATTGAAAGGAAAACATATGAAATAGGTCTTATGTAAAATCATTGTCAAAGGCACAAGTGATGCTGTTTCATGTAGGTCTAGATTATTTGTGGATTGATTCTTTAGAATGATCAAAACATTCTTTAGACAACTCCAAAGCTATTGCATGTGGTGCAGGAACCACTGACTCGCTGCATTTTTCCATTATTAAGACACCTGCTGGTAACTCTTAACTGGTTAGGACAGCTCATGAAGTGTCCTAAATATCTGTCGACTCTGTGTGACTATTATGAATAAAGGGGCTTCATGCATAGCTTTTGTTTTTTCCCGTAGGAGTAAAATGTCTCTTCTCACAACGGATGACCAATTTTCTACTCTGAGACGCTTTGTGGATACGGGCCTAGGTCAGCATCTAAAGATAACTTCTGCTTCTGTCTGTGTGTGCAGGTAGAGTATGTGTTTACTGATAAGACGGGGACATTGACGGAGAACAACATGGAGTTTATAGAGTGCTGTGTGGACGGGCACGTGTATATCCCCCACGTCATCTGTAACGGACAGATCCTCAGTGCTGCTTCCAGCATAGACATGATCGACTCTTCTCCTGGAGGATACCGCAGGGTAAGACCGTGTGTACCCGTGTGTACCAGTGTGTACCAGTGTGTACCAGTGTGTAGTGTGTAGCAGTGTGTAGCAGTGTGTACCAGTGTGTAATAGTGTGTCTGTGTTCCTGTGTGTGTCAGGAGCACGAGGACCTGTTCTTCCGGGCTCTGTGTCTGTGCCACACGGTGCAGGTGAAGGAGGAGGAGACAGTGGACAGCATCAAGAGAGGGATCCACCTGGGAAAGCCCACCTCCTTCTACATATCATCCTCTCCTGATGAGGTGGCTCTGGTGGAGGGCATGAAGAGGTAACACACACACCAGTGGCGGTTGGTGCCGTTTAAGATGAGGGAGGATATTGGGTGACTGTCATTCATATGCCATTCACCCAGTTCAATGTAACATCGCTAGGTTTAGTCTACTAGGTAATACTACAATTTTCACTGTACCCATTATGAGGTTGCTATAACCTAGACTATGAATGAATGTTTACAACGTTGGGCCACAGGTCGAGATGATAATTTTGAGTGCATCTAGCTGATCTAGGGTGGAATCATTAGTCCAACAGTTGCAAATTAGAGTTTTTATTGGGCAAATGCAGGTATGTTTATCCCAGTTTCTTTTCATTTAAGATTTTTTTTTCAAGAGAATCTGTGGAATTAATACACCCCTGAACACACGCAAACAGTTCAGTTTCATAGCAGTCACATACAAACAGCATCATCACTTTGCTTGTTGTACAGTGTATATATAATTCCTTCGTGCAACTATCTATGCGCTCTCCTCTCACCTTTTCCCTTCACTTGTGGATTTCAGTGCACAACACATAAGATGTCTGGGATCAGGCGAAAAAAATCTTTCCAAGCCAAACCTTCATATCATGACCGCTAACCACTACACACAGCCTACATCGTTGTCACGTCATAGTCTACGAGAACTAACACGTTAGTAAACCCACTACGTTCATGCAGTATAGTGTACAGTCAGAAAGCAGTTTAGCAGTTACACCGGCGGGCCCCAGTGGTGTTGGGTGGTCCTTTGCATGGGGTGACGTAAGTTTCCTTTAACAATCAGTCTTCCAGATAGATGACACAGGAACCTTGGTATAAAACTCTTTAGTAATAAAATGGAATTGCAGACAGAGTTTCACATACAGAATACCTCAGTAGTCTATAGTAAAGATCTGTTTGGTGAAACAAGAGACAAAGCTCATTATACTAGTGGGTGTGACAACCTACCATCAATCATACCTTAGCATTGTTGCATTGGATTAGCTGCAAAGTAACTAAGATGAGAAAAGCATGTCTAGACTGTGGTTTCTCACTCTGCTATCTCGGCCTTGAGGCTGTGTGAGTTCACCGGTACTTCCGGGTTGGAGCGAGCGGTCGCATTCGCACTTCGGCCGCAGGTTGTATAACTTTTCATTACATTTCATTACATTTCACTATAGTACAACGGTTTGATTTGTCTAATCTTAGCAATTTCTTCTTAGCTAGCTACATAGCCGTCTTTGTATCAAAGATAATTGCGTAATTATCGTATTTCGTCGTCCTAACGCAGTCTACACTGCTATCTGCCCAGCAGCTAGCCAGCTAGCTAACGTCCACCGTCTATCGAATAGCAGCACTAAAAACTATTACACTCAACTGAATGACCTGATTAGTGTAGTGTTAGCTAGCTACATAGTTGTCTTTGCTGTCTTCGTATCCAAGATAATTGTGTAGTTTAGAGTGTGTAGTCTTAGAGTGATTATCTTAATTTACCGAGGTTAGCTAGCCAGCTATTTGTCGTCCTTAACGTAGGAGACACTGCTAGCTAGCCAACAGCTAGCCAACGTCCACCGAATTGAACTTCCTCACTCAACAACCCGGTCGCATTCCGCTTCGCTCCACAGGTAGTATCACATTTTCATTTCATTTCATTACAGTACAACGGTTTGATTTGTTTGATCGTAGCTAGCTACATAGCTAGCTACATAGCCGTCTTTGTATCAAAGATAATTGTGTAGTCTAGAGCGATTTTCTAGGTTAGCTAGCCAGCTATTGTCGTTCTTTTAACGCAACGTAACGTAATCAACACTGCTAGCTAGCCAGCTAGCCCCAGAATAGCAGCACTGTCGAAACTATCACACCCAACGGAACGACTTGATTAGTGTAGTGTCAACAACGCAGCCACTGCCAGCTAGCCTACTTCAGCAGTACTGTATCATTTTAATCATTTTAGTCAATAAGATTCTTGCTACGTAAGCTTAACTTTCTGAACATTCGAGACGTGTAGTCCACTTGTCATTCCAATCTCCTTTGCATTAGCGTAGCCTCTTCTGTAGCCTGTCAACTATGTGTCTGTCTATCCCTGTTCTCTCCTCTCTGCACAGACCATACAAACGCTCCACACCGCGTGGCCGCGGCCACCCTAATCTGGTGGTCCCAGCGCGCACAACCCACGTGGAGTTCCAGGTCTCCGGTAGCCTCTGGAACTGCCGATCTGCGGCCAACAAGGCAGAGTTCATCTCAGCCTATGCCTCCCTCCAGTCCCTCGACTTCTTGGCACTGACGGAAACATGGATCACCACAGATAACACTGCTACTCCTACTGCTCTCTCTTCGTCTGCCCAGCTTCTGGTCAGCGGGGTGGTGGCACCGGGATCCTCATCTCTCCCAAGTGGTCATTCTCTCTTTCTCCCCTTACCCATCTGTCTATCGCCTCCTTTGAATTCCATGCTGTCACAGTTACCAGCCCTTTCAAGCTTAACATCCTTATCATTTATCGCCCTCCAGGTTCCCTCGGAGAGTTCATCAATGAGCTTGATGCCTTGATAAGCTCCTTTCCTGAGGACGGCTCACCTCTCACAGTTCTGGGCGACTTTAACCTCCCCACATCTACCTTTGACTCATTCCTCTCTGCCTCCTTCTTTCCACTCCTCTCCTCTTTTGACCTCACCCTCTCACTCCTTCCCCCTACTCACAAGGCAGGCAATACGCTCGACCTCATCTTTACTAGATGCTGTTCTTCCACTAACCTCATTGCAACTCCCTCCAAGTCTCCGACCACTACCTTGTATCCTTTTCCCTCTCGCTCTCATCCAACACTTCCCACACTGCCCCTACTCGGATGGTATCGCGCCGTCCCAACCTTCGCTCTCTCTCCCCCGCTACTCTCTCCTCTTCCATCCTATCATCTCTTCCCTCTGCTCAAACCTTCTCCAACCTATCTCCTGATTCTGCCTCCTCAACCCTCCTCTCCTCCCTTTCTGCATCCTTTGACTCTCTATGTCCCCTATCCTCCAGGCCGGCTCGGTCCTCCCCTCCCGCTCCGTGGCTCGACGACTCATTGCGAGCTCACAGAACAGGGCTCCGGGCAGTCGAGCGGAAATGGAGGAAAACTCGCCTCCCTGCGGACCTGGCATCCTTTCACTCCCTCCTCTCTACATTTTCCTCTTCTGTCTCTGCTGCTAAAGCCACTTTCTACCACTCTAAATTCCAAGCATCTGCCTCTAACCCTAGGAAGCTCTTTGCCACCTTCTCCTCCCTCCTGAATCCTCCTCCCCCCCCCCCCCCCAATCCCTCTCTGCAGATGACTTCGTCAACCATTTTGAAAAGAAGGTCGACGACATCCGATCCTCGTTTGCTAAGTCAAACGACACCGCTGGTTCTGCTCACACTGCCCTACCCTGTGCTCTGACCTCTTTCTCCCTCTCTCTCCAGATGAAATCTCGCGTCTTGTGACGGCCGGCCGCCCAACAACCTGCCCGCTTGACCCTATCCCCTCCTCTCTTCTCCAGACCATTTCCGGAGACCTTCTCCCTTACCTCACCTCGCTCATCAACTCATCCCTGACCGCTGGCTACGTCCCTTCCGTCTTCAAGAGAGCGAGAGTTGCACCCCTTCTGAAAAAACCTACACTCGATCCCTCCGATGTCAACAACTACAGACCAGTATCCCTTCTTTCTTTTCTCTCCAAAACTCTTGAACGTGCCGTCCTTGGCCAGCTCTCCCGCTATCTCTCTCAGAATGACCTTCTTGATCCAAATCAGTCAGGTTTCAAGACTAGTCATTCAACTGAGACTGCTCTTCTCTGTATCACGGAGGCGCTCCGCACTGCTAAAGCTAACTCTCTCTCCTCTGCTCTCATCCTTCTAGACCTATCGGCTGCCTTCGATACTGTGAACCATCAGATCCTCCTCTCCACCCTCTCCGAGTTGGGCATCTCCGGCGCGGCCCACGCTTGGATTGCGTCCTACCTGACAGGTCGCTCCTACCAGGTGGCGTGGCGAGAATCTGTCTCCTCACCACGTGCTCTCACCACTGGTGTCCCCCAGGGCTCTGTTCTAGGCCCTCTCCTATTCTCGCTATACACCAAGTCACTTGGCTCTGTCATAACCTCACATGGTCTCTCCTATCATTGCTATGCAGACGACACACAATTAATCTTCTCCTTTCCCCCTTCTGACGACCAGGTGGCGAATCGCATCTCTGCATGTCTGGCAGACATATCAGTGTGGATGACGGATCATCACCTCAAGCTGAACCTCGGCAAGACGGAGCTGCTCTTCCTCCCGGGGAAGGACTGCCCGTTCCATGATCTCGCCATCACGGTTGACAACTCCATTGTGTCCTCCTCCCAGAGCGCTAATAACCTTGGCGTGATCCTGGACAACACCCTGTCGTTCTCAACTAACATCAAGGCGGTGGCCCGTTCCTGTAGGTTCATGCTCTACAACATCCGCAGAGTACGACCCTGCCTCACACAGGAAGCGGCGCAGGTCCTAATCCAGGCACTTGTCATCTCCCGTCTGGATTACTGTAACTCGCTGTTAGGCTGGGCTCTTTAAGGAATACCTAGGATAGGATAAGATAAATCCTTCTCACCCCCCCCCCCCTTAAAAGATTTAGATGCACTATTGTAAAGTGGCAGTTCCACTGGATGTCATAAGGTGAACGCACCAATTTGTAAGTCGCTCTGGATAAGAGTGTCTGCTAAATGACTTAAATGTAATGTAAATGTGTGACAATCAGCAGGTGCAGACAAATCTCAGCCTGAGAACTAAAGCAGTACATCTCCATTTACTCAGTACAATTCCATCATTGAGCATTGCAAGCATACAAAGGTTATCATATATATATATATATATATATATATATATATATATATATACATACATACATACATACATACAGTGGGGCAAAAAAGTATTCAGTCAGCCACCAATTGTGCAAGTTCTCCCACTTAAAAAGATGAGAGAGGCCTGTAATTTTCATCATAGGTACACTTCAAATATGACAGACAAAATGAGGGAAAAAATTCCATAAAATCACATTGTAGGATTTTTTATTAAT
Source organism: Oncorhynchus nerka (assembly GCF_034236695.1). Taxonomy (NCBI): domain Eukaryota; kingdom Metazoa; phylum Chordata; class Actinopteri; order Salmoniformes; family Salmonidae; genus Oncorhynchus; species Oncorhynchus nerka. The sequence goes on from NC_088396.1 coordinate 22,526,245, forward strand.
TAATTAGCAAATTATGGTAGAAAATAAGTATTTGGTCAATAACAAAAGTTCCTCAATACTTTGTTATATACCCTTTGTTGGCAATGACAGAGGTCAAACGTTTTCTGTAAGTCTTCACAAGGTTTTCACACACTGTTGCTGGTATTTTGGCCCATTCCTCCATGCAGATCTCCTCTAGAGCAGTGATGTTTTGGGGCTGTTGCTGGGCAACACGGACGTTCAACTCCCTCCAAAGATTTTCTATGGGGTTGAGATCTGGAGACTGGCTAGGCCACTCCAGGACCTTGAAATGCTTCTTACGAAGCCACTCCTTCGTTGCCCGGGCGGTGTGTTTGGGATCATTGTCATGCTGAAAGACCCAGCCACGTTTCATCTTCAATGCCCTTGCTGATGGAAGGAGGTTTTCACTCAAAATCTCACGATACATGGCCCCATTCATTCTTTCCTTTACACGGATCAGTCGTCCTAGTCCCTTTGCAGAAAAACAGCCCCAAAGCATGATGTTTCCACCCCCATGCTTCACAGTAGGTATGGTGTTCTTTGGATGCAACTCAAGTTCTATTTTGGTTTGATCTGACCATATGACATTCTCCCAATCTTCTTCTGGATCATCCAAATGCTCTCTAGCAAACTTCAGACGGGCCTGGACATGTACTGGCTTAAGCAGGGGTACACGTCTGGCACTGCAGGATTTGAGTCCCTGGTGGTGTAGTGTGTTACTGATGGTAGGCTTTGTTACTTTGGTCCCAGCTCTCTGCAGGTCATTCACTAGGTCCCCCCGTGTGGTTCTGGGATTTTTGCTCACCGTTCTTGTGATAATTTTGACCCCACAGGGTGAGATCTTGCGTGGAGCCCCAGATCGAGGGAGATTATCAGTGGTCTTGTATGTCTTCCATTTCCTAATAATTGCTCCCACAGTTGATTTCTTCAAACCAAGCTGCTTACCTATTGCAGATTCAGTCTTCCCAGCCTGGTGCAGGTCAACAATTTTGTTTCTGGTGTCCTTTGACAGCTCTTTGGTCTTGGCCATAGTGGAGTTTGGAGTGTGACTGTTTGAGGTTGTGGACAGGTGCCATTAATACAGGTAACAAGTGGAGGACAGAGGAGCCTCTTAAAGAAGAAGTTACAGGTCTGTGAGAGCCAGAAATCTTGCTTGTTTGTAGGTGACCAAATACTTATTTTCCACCATAATTTGCAAATAAATTCATTAAAAATCCTACAATGTGATTTTCTGGATTTCTTTTCTCATTTTGTCTGTCATAGTTCAAGTGTACCTATGATGAAAATTACAAAAATTTCCTCTCTCATCTATTTTAGTGGGAGAACTTGCACAATTGGCTGACTAAATACTTTTTTGCCCCACTGTATGTATATATATATACAGTAATCATGGCATTGGTGTAATGTACTCAGAGGAGGACAGAAGCTAGCTGTCCTCCAGCTGCACAATGGTGCTAACCTACAGAGTGTAGACTTTCATTGCAAAACAGTGTTTTTAAATCAATTATTTGGTGACGTACATATATTTAGTTTTATCTAAAAAGGATAACCTTTTTAAATTTTTGTTTCACTTTTTATTTTTATGAAATTCACTGAGGAGGATAGTTCTCCCCTTCCTCTAAGGAGCCTCAATTGACACCAACTATTTTTGCACTGCAGGGCGCATTCAGACCTCACAATGTTCTTTGCACTTAAAATTGATTAAATTCCAAAATCGCTTTTGGAATTTCCAATTCTCCATGACTGTCTAGCTTTCGTTTCAATGACTTTTAGCAAGCTGGACAGAGTGACACCCTGCACTAGGCAATACACACATAGCAATAAACAAGAACGCAAATAGTCATGCTTTTTCTCACACCCATTCACGCATGTACGCACACACTGTACACACGCACTTAGTCATGCTCTTTCTATCTCACATGTAAGAACACATGCTCACATTTACAACGCCATGGTCTCTGGTCATGGTGGTGGGTCTGTTTAGGGTGCAGCTGATCATGCTATTGTACTGGACTCTGTCATAGTGGCCCTGTTGTAACGACCTCAATGCTGTACTGGATGGGTGTCTACTGTCAAGATGATATACACTACCAGTCAAAAGTTTGGACACACCTACTAATTCCAGGGTTTTTCTTTATTTTTACTATTGTCTACGTTGTAGAATAATAGTGAATACATCAAAACTACGAAATAACACATGGAATCATGTAGTAACCAAAAAAGTGTTAAAACGCATCTAAATATGATTTATATTTGAGAATCTTCAAAGTAGCCACCCTTTGCCTTGATGACAGCTTTGCAGACACTTGGCATTCTCTCAACCAGCTTCATGAGGTAGTCACCTGAAATGCATTTAAATTAACAGGTGTGCCTTGTTAAATGTTAATTTGCGGAATTTCTTTCCATCTTACTGCGTTTGAGCAAATCAATTGTGTTGTGACAAGGTAGGGGGGTATACAGAAGATAGCACTATTTGGTAAAAGACCAAGTCCGTATTATGGCAAGAACAGTTCAAATAAGCATAGAGAAATGACAGTCCATCATTACTTTAAGACATGAAGGTCAGTCAATCCAGAAAATGTTAAGAACTTTGAAAGCTTCTTCAAGTGCAGTCACAAAAACCATCAAGCGCTATGATGAAACTGGCTCTCATGAGGACCGCCACAGAAAAGGAAGACACCGAGTTACCTCTGCTGCAGAGGAAAAGTTCATCAGTTACCAGCCTCAGAAATTGCAGCCCAAATAAATGCTTCACTGAGTTCAAGTAACAGACACATCTCAACATGGTCGAATTGCTGCAAAGAAACCACCACTAAAGAACACCAATAAGAAGAAGATACTTGCTGGGCCAAAAAACACGAGCAACAGACATTAGACCGGTGGAGATCTGTCCTTTGGTCTGATGAGTCCAAATTTTAGATTTTTGATTCCAACCACCGTGTCTTTGTGAGACGCACAGTGGGTGAACGGATGGTTTCCGCATGTGTAGTTTCCACTGGGGCGCATGGAGGAAGAGGTGTCATGGTGTGTGGGTCCTTTGCTGGTGACACTGTCAGTGATTTATTTAGAATATTTTGGTTACTACATGTTTCCATATGTGTTATTTCATAGTGTTGATGTATTCACTATTATTCTACAATGTAGAAAATAGTAAAAATAGACAAAAACCCTTGAATGAGTAGATGTGTCCAAACTTTTGACTGGTACAAAGAGTGTGTGTGTATCTCCTTCTAACCTGCAGAACATTCTCTTCCCTCTCTACATTTTCACACATACACACATTCTCTCTCAGGTTGGGGTACACCTATCTGAGACTCAAAGACAGCCATATGGAAATACTCAATAAGGACGATGAGATTGAAAGGTAGGGCTTTGCTCAGAACATAATTCCTGATTGTTCCATCTTTTATTTTGGAGTTTCGTATTTCACAGCTTCCTATGAAACCATAGAGTATTCATGTTTAAGTTATGCATGCATAACTCAAGTTATTAATTGATTCCACATAATTGAAGTTCATTCTGACCATATTGCTGCCAATTGGCAAATCCTATGTGCTTTGGCTTGTGTGCAGGATGTCTGTAAACATTTTTAGCAAGAATTCAACTTCCTTATACTAAGACACCACTGCCAAGAAAAATGCATGTGAAACCCCAGTGAAAAGACACAGAGGTGTGTGGGAACAGAAGACTCCAGAATTGGTGGATTTATCAAGGGTTTAATTAGCCGGTCCCACAGGGACCACTTGTATAATATCAGTATCGACATCCCTCTCTGCAGTGGGCCGTCTATGAAATGTCCATTTTAAGAGAGAACGAAGGAGGAAGAAAGAGAGGGAGATGCAAAGTAATGGGAGGGAAAGAGGAGGATGATTCATCTATTATTATGACTTTTAATTTGACTATTCTGTTTTTGTCACTAGCCCCTCTTATTGCTGTGTACATTATTAGAGAATGTCCTGTGTATTATGTCTGGTACTAAGGGAGTTGTCTCCACCTGTGTGTGTTCCAGGTTTGAGCTGCTTCACGTGCTCAACTTTGACTCTGTCAGGAGGAGAATGAGCGTCATTGTCAAGTCTAGCTCAGGTAACACAAACTCTTACAAACATCATCTCATTCACATAATAATGGATAGAAACTCAGAGATTCAGATGTATACAATTAAACCTACAGTTGAAGTCGGAAGTTTTTACATACACCTTAGCCTATTACATTTAAACTCAGTTTTTCACAATTCCTGACATTTAATCGTAGTAAAAATTCTGTGTCTTAGGTTAGTTAGGATCACCACTTTATTTTAAGAATGTGAAATGTTAGAATAATAGTAGAGAGAATGATTTATTTCAGCTTTTATTTCCTTCATCACATTCCCAGCGGGTCAGAAGTTTACATACACTCAATTAGTATTTGGTAGCATTGCCTTTAAATTGTTTAACTTGGGTCAAACATTTAAGTCATTTAGCAGACGCTCTTATCCAGAGCGACTTACAAATTGGTGCATTCACCTTATGACATCCAGTGGAACAGTAGTGCATCTAAATCTTTTAAGGGGGGTGAGAGGGATTACTTTATCCTATCCTAGGTATTCCTTAAAGAGGTGGGGTTTCAGGTGTCTCCGGAAGGTGGTGATTGACTCCGCTGTCCTGGCGTCGTGAGGGAGTTTGTTCCACCATTGGGGGGCCAGAGCAGCGAACAGTTTTGACTGGGCTGAGCGGGAACTGTACTTCCTCAGTGGTAGGGAGGCGAGCAGGCCAGAGGTGGATGAACGCAGTGCCCTTGTTTGGGTGTAGGGCCTGATCAGAGCCTGGAGGTACTGAGGTGCCGTTCCCCTCACAGCTCCGTGAGCAAGCACCATGGTCTTGTAGCGGATGCGAGCTTCAACTGGAAGCCAGTGGAGAGAGCGGAGGAGCGGGGTGACGTGAGAGAACTTGGGAAGGTTGAACACCAGACGGGCTGCGGCGTTCTGGATGAGTTGTAGGGGTTTAATGGCACAGGCAGGGAGCCCAGCCAACAGCGAGTTGCAGTAATCCAGACGGGAGATGACAAGTGCCTGGATTAGGACCTGCGCCGCTTCCTGTGTGAGGCAGGGTCGTACTCTGCGGATGTTGTAGAGCATGAACCTACAGGAACGGGCCACCGCCTTGATGTTAGTTGAGAACGACAGGGTGTTGTCCAGGATCACGCCAAGGTTCTTAGCGCTCTGGGAGGAGGACACAATGGAGTTGTCAACCGTGATGGCGAGATCATGGAACGGGCAGTCCTTCCCCGGGAGGAAGAGCAGCTCCGTCTTGCCGAGGTTCAGCTTGAGGTGGTGATCCGTCATCCACACTGATATGTCTGCCAGACATGCAGAGATGCGATTCGCCACCTGGTCATCAGAAGGGGGAAAGGAGAAGATTAATTGTGTGTCGTCTGCATAGCAATGATAGGAGAGACCATGTGAGGTTATGACAGAGCCAAGTGACTTGGTGTATAGCGAGAATAGGAGAGGGCCTAGAACAGAGCCCTGGGGGACACCAGTGGTGAGAGCACTGTCAGGTAGGACGCAATCCAAGCGTGGGCCGCGCCGGAGATGCCCAACTCGGAGAGGGTGGAGAGGAGGATCTGATGGTTCACAGTATCGAAGGCAGCCGATAGGTCTAGAAGGATGAGAGCAGAGGAGAGAGAGTTAGCTTTAGCAGTGCGGAGCGCCTCCGTGATCCAGAGAAGAGCAGTCTCAGTTGAATGACTAGTCTTGAAACCTGACTGATTTGGATCAAGAAGGTCATTCTGAGAGAGATAGCGGGAGAGCTGGCCAAGGACGGCACGTTCAAGAGTTTTGGAGAGAAAAGAAAGAAGGGATACTGGTCTGTAGTTGTTGACATCGGAGGGATCGAGTGTAGGTTTTTTCAGAAGGGGTGCAACTCTCGCTCTCTTGAAGACGGAAGGGACGTAGCCAGCGGTCAGGGATGAGTTGATGAGCGAGGTGAGGTAAGGGAGAAGGTCTCCGGAAATGGTCTGGAGAAGAGAGGAGGGGATAGGGTCAAGCGGGCAGGTTGTTGGGCGGCCGGCCGTCACAAGACGCGAGATTTCATCTGGAGAGAGAGGGGAGAAAGAGGTCAGAGCACAGGGTAGGGCAGTGTGAGCAGAACCAGCGGTGTCGTTTGACTTAGCAAACGAGGATCGGATGTCGTCGACCTTCTTTTCAAAATGGTTGACGAAGTCATCTGCAGAGAGGGAGGGGGGGAGGAGGATTCAGGAGGGAGGAGAAGGTTGCAAAGAGCTTCCTAGGGTTAGAGGCAGATGCTTGGAATTTAGAGTGGTAGAAAGTGGCTTTAGCAGCAGAGAGAGAAGAGGAAAATGTAGAGAGGAGGGAGTGAAAGGATGTCAGGTCCGCAGGGAGGTGAGTTTTCCTCCATTTCCGCTCGGCTGCCCGGGCCCTGTTCTGTGATCTCGCAATGAGTCGTCGAGCCACGGAGCGGGAGGGGAGGACCGAGCCGGCCTGGAGGATAGGGGACATAGAGAGTCAAAGGATGCAGAAAGGGAGGAGAGGAGGGTTGAGGAGGCAGAATCAGGAGATAGGTTGGAGAAGGTTTGAGCAGAGGGAAGAGATGATAGGATGGAAGAGGAGAGAGTAGCGGGGGAGAGAGAGCGAAAGGTTGGGACGGCGCGATACCATCCCAGTAGGGGCAGTGTGGGAAGTGTTGGATGAGAGCGAGAGGGAAAAGGATACAATGTAGTGGTCGGAGACTTGGAGGGGAGTTGCAATGAGGTTAGTGGAAGAACAGCATCTAGTAAAGATGAGGTCGAGCGTATTTCCTGCCTTGTGAGTAGGGGGAAGGTGAGAGGGTGAGGTCAAAAGAGGAGAGGAGTGGAAAGAAGGAGGCAGAGAGGAATGAGTCAAAGGTAGACGTGGGGAGGTTAAAGTCGCCCAGAACTGTGAGAGGTGAGCCGTCCTCAGGAAAGGAGCTTATCAAGGCATCAAGCTCATTGATGAACTCTCCGAGGGAACCTGGAGGGCGATAAATGATAAGGATGTTAAGCTTGAAAGGGCTGGTAACTGTGACAGCATGGAATTCAAAGGAGGCGATAGACAGATGGGTAAGGGGAGAAAGAGAGAATGACCACTTGGGAGAGATGAGGATCCCGGTGCCACCACCCCGCTGACCAGAAGCTCTCGGGGTGTGCGAGAACACGTGGGCAGACGAAGAGAGAGCAGTAGGAGTAGCAGTGTTGTCTGTGGTGATCCATGTTTCCGTCAGTGCCAAGAAGTCGAGGACTGGAGGGAGGCATAGGCTGAGATGAACTCTGCCTTGTTGGCCGCAGATCGGCAGTTCCAGAGGCTACCGGAGACCTGGAACTCCACGTGGGTCGTGCGCGCTGGGACCACCAGATTAGGGTGGCCGCGGCCACGCGGTGTGGAGCGTTTGTATGGTCTGTGCAGAGAGGAGAGAACAGGGATAGACAGACACATAGTTGACAGGCTACACAAGAGGCTACGCTAATGCAAAGGAGATTGGAATGACAAGTGGACTACACGTCTCAAGTGTTCAGAAAGTTAAGCTTACGTAGCAAGAATCTTATTGACTAAAATGATTCAAATGATACAGTACTGCTGAAGTAGGCTAGCTGGCAGAGGCTGTGTTGTTGACTATGTAGGCTAGCTGGCATTGGCTGCGTTGTTGACACTACACTAATCAAGTCGTTCCGTTGAGTGTAATAGTTTCTACTGTGCTTCTATTCGGGGCTAGCTGGCTAGCTAGCAGTGTTGATTACGTTACGTTGCGTTAAAAGAACGACAATAGCTGGCTAGCTAACCTGGGAAATCGCTCTAGACTACACAATTATCTTTGATACAAAGACGGCTATGTAGCTAGCTATGTAGCTAGCTACGATCAAACAAATCAAGCCGTTGTACTGTAATGAAATGAAATGAAAAATGTGATACTACCTGTGGAGCGAAGCGAAATGCGACCGGATTGTTGAGTGCAGAAGTTCTGTTCGGTAGACGTTGGCTAGCTGTTGGCTAGCTAGCAGAGTCTCCTACGTTAAGGATGACAAATAGCTGGCTAGCTAACATCGGTAAATTAAGATAATCACTCTAAAACTACACACTCTAAACTACACAATTATCTTGGATACGAAGACAGCAAAGACAACTATGTAGCTAGCTAACACTACACTAATCAAGTCGTTCAGTTGAGTGTAATAGTTGTGCTGCTAATCGGTAGACAGTGGACTAGCTAACGGTGGACGTTAGCTAGCTGGCTAGCTGCAGGGCAGTGTAGACTGCGTTAGGACGACGAAATACGATAATTACGCAATTATCTATGATACAAAGACGGCTATGTAGCTAGCTAAGAAGAAATTGCTAAGATTAGACAAATCAAACATTTCAGGTAGCCTTCCACAAGCTTCCCACAATAAGTTGGGTGAATTTTGGCCCATTCCTTCTGACAGAGCTGGTGTAACTGAGTCAGGTTTGCTCGCACATGCTTTTTCAGTTCTGCCCACACATTTTCTATGGGATTGAGGTCAGGGCTTTGTGATGGCAAATCAGATCAAATCAAATTTATTTATATAGCCCTTCGTACATCAGCTGATATCTCAAAGTGCTGTACAGAAACCCAGCCTAAAACCCCAAACAGCAAGCAATGCAGGTGTAGAAGCACGGTGGCTAGGAAAAACTCCCTAGAAAGGCCAAAACCTAGGAAGAAACCTAGAGAGGAACCAGGCTATGTGGGGTGGCCAGTCCTCTTCTGGCTGTGCCGGGTGGAGATTATAACAGAACATGGCCAAGATGTTCAAATGTTCATAAATGACCAGCATGGTTGAATAATAATAAGGCAGAACAGTTGAAACTGGAGCAGCAGCACAGTCAGGTGGACTGGGGACAGCAAGGAGTCATCATCTCAGGTAGTCCTGGGGCACGGTCCTAGGGCTCAGGTCCTCCGAGAGAGAGAAAGAAAGAGAGAATTAGAGAGAGCATATGGGGGGTGGCCAGTCCTCTTCTGGCTGTGCCGGTGGAGATTATAACAGAACATGGCCAAGATGTTCAAATGTTCATAAATGACCAGCATGGTCGAATAATGATAAGGCAGAACAGTTGAAACTGGAGCAGCAGCATGGCCAGGTGGACTGGGGACAGCAAGGAGTCATCATGTCAGGTAGTCCTGGGGCATGGTCCTAGGGCTCAGGTCAGTTGAAACTGGAGCAGCAGCATGGCCAGGTGGACTGGGGACAGCAAGGAGTCATCATGTCAGGTAGTCCTGGGGCATGGTCCTAGGGCTCAGGTCCTCCGAGAGAGAGAAAGAAGGAGAGAATTAGAGAACGCACACTTAGATTCACACAGGACACCGAATAGGACAGGAGAAGTACTCCAGATATAACAAACTGACCCTAGCCCCCCGACACATAAACTACTGCAGCATTAATACTGGAGGCTGAGACAGGAGGGGTCAGGAGACACTGTGGCCCCATCCGAGGACACCCCCGGACAGGGCCAAACAGGAAGGATATAACCCCACCCACTTTGCCAAAGCACAGCCCCCACACCACTAGAGTGGCCACTCCAATACCTTGACTTTGTTGTCCTTAAGGGGTCAATGTCCATTTGGAAGACCCATTGCGACCAAAGTTTAACTTCCTGACTGATGTCATGAGATGTTGCTTCAACATATCCACCTAATTGTCCATCCTCATGATGCCATCTATTTTGTGAAGTGCACCAGTCCCTCCTGCAGCAAAGCACATCCATAACATGAGGCTGCCACCCCCGTGCTTCACGGTTGGGATGGTGTTCTTCGGCTTGCAAGCCTCCCCCTTTTTCCTCCAAACATAACGATGGTCATTATGGCCGAACAGTTCTATTTTTGTTTCATCAGACTAGAGGACATTTCTCCAATAAGTACAATCTTTGTCCCCATGTGCAGTTGCAAACCGTAGTCTAGCTTTTTTATGGTGGTTTTGTAGCAGTGGCTTCTTCCTTGCCGAGCAGCCTTTCAGGTTATGTCGATATAGGACTCGTTTTACTGTGGATATAGACACTTTTGTACCTGTTTCCTCCAGCATCTTCAAAAGGTCCTTTGCTGTTGTTCTGGGATTGATTTGTACTTTTTGCACCAAAGTACATTCATCTCTGGGAGACAGAACGCGTCTCCTTCCTGAGCGGTATGACGGCTGCGTGGTCCCATGGTGTTTATACTTGTGTACTATTGTTTGTACAAATGAACGTGGTACCTTCAGGCGTTTGGAAATTGCTCCCAATTGATGAACCAGACTTGTGGAGGTCAACAATTTTTTTTCTGAGGTCTTGGCTGAATTATTTTGATTTTCCCATGATGGCAAGCATAGGCGCTTAGTTTGAAGGTAGGCTATGAAATACATCCACAGGTACACCTCCAATTGACTCAAATGATGTCAATTAGCCTATCAGAAGCTTCTAAAGCCATGACATAATTTTCTGGAATTCTGACCCACTGAAATTGTGATACAGTGTATTATTAGTGAAATAATCTGTCTGTAAACAATTGTTGTAAAAATGACTTGTGTCATGCACAAAGTAGATGTCCTAACCGACTTGCCAAAACTATAGTTTGTTAACAAGACATTTTTGGAGTGGTTGAAAAGCGAGCTTTAATGACTCCAACCTAAGTGTATGTAAACTTCCGACTTCAACTGTGTGTGTTTATGTGTCCTCAGGGGAGTATCTGTTGTTCTGTAAAGGGGCAGACACCTCCATCTTTCCCAGGGTGGTGTCAGGGAAGGTGGAGCAGGTGAGGGCACGGGTGGAGCAGAATGCTGTGGTAAGTCTATACACACGTGTACACACACACACACACACACACACACACACACACACACACACACACACACACACACACACACACACACAGTCTCTATATAGCATCTTTTCTTTATACTGAGCAAAAATATAAACAGAACATGAAACAAACACTTTACATGAGCTGAAATAAAAGATCCCAGAAATGTTCCATATGCACAAAAAACGTATTTCTCTCAGACTTTGTGCAAAAATGTGTTTACACCCGTTAGTGAGCATTTCTCCAAGATAATCCACCCACCTGACAGATGTGGAATATTAAGAAGCTGATTAAACAGCATGATCATTTAAGAGGTGCCCCTCTAAAATGTGCTGTTTTGTCACACAACACAATGCCACAGATGTCTCAAGTTTTGAGGGAGCATGCAATTGGCATGCTGACTGCAGGAACACCACCAGATAATTTAATGTTCATTTCTCGACCATAAACTCCAATGTCTTTTTAGAGAATTTGGCAGTACGTCCAACCGGCCTCGCAACTGCAAACCATGTGTAACCACACCAGCCCAGGACCTCCACATCCGGGTTCTTCACCTGTGGAATTGTCTGAGACAGCTGATGAAACTGTGTTTTTGCACAACTGAAGAATTTCTGCACAAACTGTCAGAAACGGTCTCTGGGAAGCTCATCTGTGTGCTTGTCGTCCTCACCAGGGTCTTGACCAGACTGCAGTTTGGCGTCGTAACCGACTTCAGTGGGGAAATTCTCACCTTTGATGGCCACAGGCACACTGGAGAAGTGTGCTCTTCACGGATAAATCCCCGTTTCAAACATACTGGCCAGTGTGTGGTCGTGTGGGCGAGCGGTTTGCTTTTGTCAATGTTGTGAACAGGGTGCCCCATAGTGGCGGGGGGTCATGGTATGGGCAGGCATAAGCTACAGACAATGAACACAATTGCATTTTTATCAATAGTCAATGCACAGAGATACCGTGATGAAATTCCACCGCCATCACATGTTTCAGCATGATAATGCCCAGCCACATGTCACAAGGATCTGTACACAATTCCTGGAAGCTGAAAATGTCCCACTTCTTCCATAGCCTGCATACTCACCAGACATGTCACACATTGAGCATGGTTGATGCTCTGGATCGACGTGTACGACAGCGTCTTCCAATTCCCACCAATATCCAGCAACTTCGCACAGCCATTGAAGAGGATTGGGACAACATTCCACTGGCCACAATCAGCAGCCTGATCAAATCTATGCGAAGATGTGTGGCGCTGCATGAGGCAAATGGTGGTCACACCTATCTGTGACCAACAGATGCGTATCTGTATTCCAAATCATGTGAAATCCATAGATTGGAGCCAAATGAATGTATTTAAATTAACTGATTTCCTTATACGAACTGTAACTCAGTAAAATCTTTGAAATTGTTGCAAGTTGCATGTATATTTTTGTTAAGACACCAAAACCCTTAATCGCACACCGTAGCCCTAATACTTCTAATATGCCTCTACCGTAACCAAAACTCCAGATATATATCTTGAGTCTCAAAACCTTAAATCATATATCTGCTATGGTCATAGTACTGTGGCTGCTATTACCTTCAAGGGGCAATTCACTGTTGAAGCAATAGAATTGCACTCACCGCCAATAGTTTTCATAAAAAGCTGAGGGATGGGGCTGGAGAAATGTAACCACTCTCAAATTCATAAACCGCCGTGGATGCAAGGACTGACTATGATATGAAAGTACAGCTTTATTTATTGTTTTGTGGCTATACAGTATGTTTACATTTACTTTGTTTACAAACATTGGAGTAAAACAAGCTTATGTTGGGTTCTGATGGGGTACGACAGTTGAACTTAGCTCATGAGGCATTTATAAGCGGTGGTGGGAAAAGTACCACATTTGTCATACTTGAGTAAAAGTGAAGATGCATTAATAGATGACTCAAGTGAATGTGAAAGTCACCCAGTAAAATACTACTTGAGTCAAAGTTTAAAAGTATTTGGTTTTAAATATACTTGAGTATCATAAGTAAAATTCCTTATGTTCAGCAAACCAGTCGGCACCAATTAAAATAAAATAAAATGAACATGTATGGGAAAATGTATGGTGTAAAAAGTCCATTCTTTTCTTTCGGAATGTAGTGAAGTAAATGTTGTCAAAAACATAAATAGTAGAGGAAAGTACCGATACCCAAAAAACAACTTAGATATAAACAATGGTGTAAAGTACATAAGTTATGCTGTTCAAGAATAGGTCCAGAAATGGATGTAGCAACTGCAGATTGCCCCTTATAACAGGTATCATCTTAATCTCTTTCACTCAACTGAGTCTCTTGTTTACCTCTGTCAGGAGGGCTTACGGACCCTGTGTGTGGCCTACAGAAGTCTGTCCCCAGCGGAGTACGAGGAGGCATGTCATCAGCTGAGCGACGCCAAGCTGGCCCTGAAGGACAGGGAGCAACGGCTGGCGCAAGCCTATGACCTCATTGAGAGGGACTTCACCCTGCTGGGGGCTACGGCCGTGGAGGACAGGTAGGATAAAGGGGGGGTTGGAGATACGAGGTGGTGAGAGAGGGAGGAGGGGGAAGGAATGAGAGGAAGATGGAAAGCAGGAGTTGTGAAGAAAAAGGGAGCGGGAGAGAGGGAAAGGAGATTCAGGGAAAAACAGCAGGAGGGGAGAGGGGGAAAGAGTGGGTAAAAGTAAGAGAGTGGGTAAAAGTAAGAGAGTGGTTAAAAGAAGTGAGAGAGAGGAGAGAGGGAAAGAGTGGGTAAAATAAGTGAGAGAGAGGAGAGAGGGAAAGAGTGGGTAAAAGAAGTGAGAGAGAGGAGAGAGGGAAAGAGTGGGTAAAAGAAGTGAGAGAGAGGAGAGGGGGAAAGAGTGGGTAAAAGAAGTGAGAGAGAGGAGAGAGGGAAAGAGTGGGTAAAAGAAGTGAGAGAGAGGAGAGAGGGAAAGAGTGGGTAAAAGAAGTGAGAGAGGGAAAGAGTGGGTAAAAGTAAGAGAGTGGGTAAAAGAAGTGAGAGAGAAGAGAGAGGGAAAGAGTGGGTAAAAGTAAGAGTGGGTAAAAGTAAGAGAGTGGGTAAAAGTAAGAGAGTGGGTAAAAGAAGTGAGAGAGAGGGAAAGAGTGGGTAAATGTAAGAGAGTGGGTAAAATAAGTGAGAGAGAAGAGAGACGGAAAGAGTGGGTAAAAGTAAGAGAGTGGGTAAAAGTAAGAGAGAGAGGAGAGAGGGAAAGAGTGGGTAAAAAGTGAGAGAGAGGAGAGAGGGAAAGAGTGGGTAAAAGAAGTGAGAGAGGGAAAGAGTGGGTAAAAGTAAGAGAGTGGGTAAAAGAAGTGAGAGAGAAGAGAGAGGGAAAGAGTGGGTAAAAGTAAGAGAGTGGGTAAAAGTAAGAGAGTGGGTAAAAGTAAGAGAGTGGGTAAAAGAAGTGAGAGAGAGGGAAAGAGTGGGTAAATGTAAGAGAGTGGGTAAAATAAGTGAGAGAGAAGAGAGACGGAAAGAGTGGGTAAAAGTAAGAGAGTGGGTAAAAGTAAGAGAGAGAGGAGAGAGGGAAAGAGTGGGTAAAAGAAGTGAGAGAGAGGAGAGAGGGAAAGAGTGGGTAAAAGTAAGAGAGTGGGTAAAAGAAGTGGGAGAGAGGGAAAGAGTGGGTAAAAAAGTAAGAAAGTGGGTAAAAGAAGTGAGAGAGAAGAGAGAGGGAAAGAGTGGGTAAAAGTAAGAGAGTGGGTAAAAGAAGCGAGAGAGAGGAGAGAGGGAAAGAGTGGGTAAAAGTAAGAGAGAGAGAGGAGAGATGGAAAGAGTGGGTAAAAGTAAGAGAGTGGGTAAAAGTAAGAGAGTGGGTAAAAGTAAGAGAGTGAGTAAAAGAAGCGAGAGATGTAAAAGGGAGATTTACCAACATGGATTTCCTGATTGATGACCACTTGTTTTCCTAATCGACTAGCCCTCTGATGTATGATACACATTGACCTGGCCTTGTATAGATTAGTCATCAATAACCGGACTGAGTTGATCATTTTGTTAACCCATCGGCTGCTGGCCGAGGAGACTTATTGACTACAGTAGTTCTCAATGACCACAAAGGAAATACTCTAACTCCTTCTCGGCCTTGATTGTTTTTACAATGGTGTGGAATCAATGTACAATTTTTAATCAGGAGGTTTTCTCTTGAATTGATATAGCTATATGTTATATTTTTAAATAATAAATATAGAGCGAATAGGGTGAAAACGAATATTGTTGATCAATAATGTCATCATTTCTATCTTGCGTACTTTGAAACGTCCATACAGCCTATTGTGACGTGTAATTCTAACAACCTATTGACTGCTGTGCAGGCTCCAGGAGAAGGCAGCAGACACCATCGAGTCGCTCCAAAAGGCTGGGATGAAGGTATGGGTGCTGACGGGGGACAAGATGGAGACCGCGGCAGCTACGTGCTACGCTAGCAAGCTGTTCCGCCGCTCCACACAGATACTGGAGCTGACCAAGAAACGCACCGAGGAACAGAGTCTACATGACGTTCTGTTTGACCTGAGCAGGACTGTACTCAGACAACGCTCCCTGTCAGGGTAGGCTGCACATTTTGTGTTCCTATGTTTTGTTTGTGTATATTCACGGTATGTCTGTGTCTCTGTGTGTTATCGTCTGTATCTGTGTGTATTTCCCCAGGCTGTCTGTGGAATGTCAGGACTATGGTCTGATCATCGACGGGGCCACCCTGTCTGCTGTGCTGAAGCCCAGTCCAGAGAGCTCTGGCTCGGGGAACTACAGAGAGATCTTCCTGGAGATCTCTAGGAACTGCAGTGCCGTGCTCTGCTGCCGCATGGCGCCCCTACAGAAAGCACAGGTTGGTCTAATGTCACTTCCTGTTTCACATGGGAAACCAGTGAGAGAGAGTGGTTAGTTAGTTAGCCTGTTGAGTCATTGTGGGAAAAATGGTCTTCTACTATAATGACATGGTTAGGCAAGAGGTCAAGCCATATAGCAGTATTATTTTGGTATTTAATGAGTTGTGGTATGACTGTTGTCTGTCCAGATTGTGAAGCTTATCAAGGCATCTAAGGAGCACCCCATCACTCTGGCTATCGGTGACGGAGCCAACGATGTCAGCATGATTCTCGAGGCACACGTGGGCATCGGTGAGCTCATCTCTCTGATTGGCAAGCTCTTGGGTCTACTCTGATTGGTGGGAACCATCAGCTAGCACTCATTTATATTCTATGATTGGTGGGAGTCATTAGGTCCCAGACATCTCATTGGTGTCAAAACAGACACTAGATATTTAACAAAGACCTATTAGTATGAATGTTTTCCATCAATCAACCAATCCCTTTCTGTCTTCTAAGGCATCATGGGTAAGGAGGGGCGCCAGGCGGCGAGGAACAGTGACTACGCCATCCCAAAGTTCAAACACCTGAAGAAGATGCTGTTGGTGCACGGACACTTCTACTACATCCGCATCGCTGAGCTGGTGCAGTACTTCTTCTACAAGGTGAGCTTTACTACAAACACCAATACTGGGCATTTACTGGGCACACATTTCAATTGTTTAGTATTGAATGACACAACCTGGGACTTTGACACGACCTCAGCCTGGTACCTGTCCCAGAAGAGAGAGCCATTGGTTAGCCAATTGTCGAGGCACGAAGCTGCAAGCAGCTGAATGAGGAAACAATGTTTAGTCCTCCCTTTCTCACTTTGTTTCTCCCACTTTCACTCTCTCGCTCTCCAGAATGTGTGCTTCATCTTCCCTCAGTTCCTCTATCAGTTCTTCTGTGGATTCTCTCAGCAGGTAGGTGCTCAGAATCATCCAAAATGACGGTTGCCTGTAACGGTTGCCCGTCATGGTTGCCTGTTTTGTCATGCGTGGCCTGTATCTTTCTGACTGTGCTCTTTGTGTCCCTGTGCAGCCACTGTACGACACAGCCTACCTGACGCTGTACAACATCAGCTTCACCTCGCTGCCCATCCTCCTCTACAGCCTCATAGAGAAACACATCAGCATAGAGATGCTCAAGAGAGATCCCACTCTGTACAGGTCAGAGGAACATCCCACTAAAACTGTTTTGAAAGACAATATAATTCCCACACAGAAAAAAAGGTTTGAACCAATTATATTGTTTTTGTTTGAAACATTCTCTCTTTATCCCCCCCATCTCCCGCTCTCTTTCCGTCTCAGGGACGTAGCTAAGAACGCTCTGCTGCGCTGGCCCGTGTTCCTCTACTGGACGTGCCTGGGCTTGTTCAACGCCTGTATCTTCTTCTTTGGTGCCTACTTCCTGTTCGACAACACCACCTTCACCAGTAACGGACAGGTGAGCCCTGGCAACCGTCTCCCCTGCAACCGGGGCAGAGCGCCGTTGTCAAGGACCAGTTGACATGTTGCCCTTAACCACAGATCGAGGATCAGATGACCAAACCCCAAATCATAAGCATTGACCATTAGCTGGGTGCCATTTTGAGATTCACTCACAGTGATGGTTGATAGAACACCCATCCATCTACATGTGATTGTCCCATAACACCAGACGTTGAAACGGGAGTAATACAATGTGGTCAGGTTCAGGTTATCTATGGGTAAGTTAAGGTCAGGTTGTGGTTCATTTGTGTTCGGAGTGCAGAAGGAATCTCAGTGATCTCCTTTAGCTTGACAACCATCAGGACTCCATTCATATGGACACTGCAATAGCATCTTTCTCTGTACTGTTGATTTATGTCATTACTGTTTTGTGCCTTTGGTCCTGTTTTTTTTTAAGTTCAAACATCCTGGAATCCATTTACTCTTTGTCCTGATTATTTTCTCTTCTTCTTCCTCCTCTCTGCTTCTACTTTATTTGACTTTTCTTCCTGTTCCTCAGCTTATGACCACCAACACACAGATGGTAAGCCTGTCTCTCTCCCTCTCTCTCTCTCTTATCTATCGTGTTCTTTTAGCTTCTGTTGGTTTTTAGTTATGAGTTTAGCTTTGAGCTTTACCGTTTCATTCCGAAACATCCATCCATCCCCACCTCCGACATCCACCTCATTCTGCCTGTAGTTGTTTAGTTCCACATCTCTAGAGCGCATCTACCCAGTCCAACACCTGACCTCACTAGCTCCACTCTACTAATATATATACACTAGTCACTCCCCCACATTATCCTTTATCTGTTGGTAGTGTATTTAACTGTGTGTGTGTGAGAGTGCATATGTGCTCAGTAGTTGAACGTCATAGACGATGCATTTTGTCAAAAAAGCAGACACTCTGCTGTTCATTCTAGCTGCACTGTCTTGGAAGGTGCCCTCTTTCACCCAAACAATGTATGTTCACATTGTCTAGTATTTGTAGAAGATATATTTATTGTACAGAGATACATTTCTAGTTGTCAAGCTCCTTGGGTAGGGACATGATTATGTTGATTAGGCTAGTGAGAGGAGGAGGAGGGGGTAGTCAGGGATGACAATATGGGGGTTCCAACTCCTCCACTATGCTAATCAAACACATCCTTTCTCACTCTACCTCTTCCTACATCTCTCTTGATCTCTCTGATTACGTCTCGCTCCATCTCTTTCTCTATTGCGTTCTCCTTCTCTCCAAACTCTCCCTCTTGCTCTCCCTCTCTTCATCTGACTCTCCCTCAATCCATCTTGCTCTCCTGTCTCCCGCACTCTTCCTCCTGATCCTTCCCGATGGCAGCTTTGACAGTAATCTGTGTGGAGAGACCACACACACAGAGAGGGGGATGACTAAGGAACAAATGCGTTGATTTGCTCTATTTTTAGCACTATATTTTGCATCCTGCTTTTGCTTTCAAGGTTATTTACCATAATTGGTCTCATTATGCATACAGTGCCTTGGGAAAGTATTCAGACCCCTTGACTTTTTCCACATTTTGTTATGTATGCCTTATTCTAAAATGGATTAAATAAATAAAAATATCAGCAATCTACACACAATTACCCCATAACGACAAAGCGAAAACAGGTTTTTATACATTTTTGCAAATGTATAAAAAAAACGGATAATATTCAGACCCTTTGCTATGAGACTCAAAATTGATCTGGGGAAGGGCACCAAAACATTTATGCAGCATTGAAGATCCCTAAGAACACAGTGGCCTCCATCATTCTTAAATGGAAGAAGTTTGGAACCACCAAGACTCTTCCGAGAGCTGACCGCCTGGCCAAACTGAGCAATCACGCTGATAGAGCTCTAGATAACCATCTCTGCAGCACTCCACCAATCAGGCCTTCATGGTAGACGTAAGCCACTCCTCAGTAAAAGGCACATGACAGCCTGCTTTGAGTTTGCTAAAAGGCACCTAAAGACTCTCAGACCATGAGAAACAAGATTCTCTGGTCTGATGAAACCAAGATTGAACTCTTTGGCCTGAATGCCAAGCGTCACGTTTGGAGGAAACCTGGCACCATCAGTACGGTGAAGCATGGTGGTGGCAGCATCATGCTGTGGGTGTTTTCTTCAGTGGCAGGGACTGGGGGACTGGGAGACTACTCAGGATCGAGGGAAAGATGAACTGAGTAAAGTACAGAGATCTTTGATGAGAACCTGCTCTAGAGCACTCAGGACAATCAGACTGGGGTGAAGGTTAACTTTCCAACAGGACAACAACCGTAAGCACACAGCCAAGACAGCGCAGGAGTGGCTTCAGGATAAGTCTCAATGTCCTTGAGTGGCCCAGCCAGAGCCCGGACTTGAACCCGATAGAACATCTCTGGAGAGACCTGAAAATAGCTGTGCAGCAATACTCCCCATCCAACCTGACAGAGCTTGAGAGGATCTGCAGAGAAGAATGGGAGAAACTCCCCAAATACAGGTGTGCCAAGCTTGTAGAATCATACCCAAGAAGACTTGACTCTGTAATCGCTGTTTTCAAAGGTGCTTCAACAAAGTACTGAGTAAAGGGTCTGAAATTAGTTATGTAAATGTGACATTTCCGTTTTTTTTTTCATAATTGGGTATTGTGTGTAGTTTAAGGGAAAACAACAATTTAATAAATTTTAGAAAAGGCTGTAACGTAACAAGATGTGGACGAAGTCACAAGAAGACCACACATTTTCTATAGTATTTAGGTCAGGGCTTTGTGATTGCCACTCCAATACCTTGACTTTGTTGTCCTTAAGCCCTTTTCCACAACTTTGGAAGTATGCTTGGGGTCATTGTCCATTTGGAAGACCCATTTGCGACCAAGGTTTAACTTCCTCTTGAGATGTTGCTTCAATATATCCACATGATTTTCCTTCCTCATGAAGCCATCTATTTTGTGAAGTGCACCAGTCCCTCCTGCAACAAAACACCCCCACAACATGATGCTGCCACCCCATAACATGATGCTGCCACCCCCGTGCTTCACGGTTGGGATGGTGTTCTTCGGCTTGCAAGCTTCCCCCTTTTTCCTCCAAACATAACAATGGTCATTATGGCCAAACAGTTCTATTTTTGTTTCATCAGACCAGAGGACATTTCTCCAAAAAGTACAATCTTTGTCCCCATGTGCAGTTGCAAAGCGTAGTCTAGCTTTTTTATGGCGGTTTTTGAGCAGTGGATTCTTCCTTGGTGAGTGGACTTTCAGGTTATGTCGACATAGGACTCGTTTTACTGTGGATATAGACACTTTTGTACCTGTTTCCTCCAGCATCTTCACAAGGTCCATTGCTGGGATTGATTTGCACTTTTCGCACCAAAGTATGTTCATCTCTAGGAGACAGAACGCCTCTCCTTCCTGAACGGTATGATGGCTACGTGGTCCCATGGTGTTTACTTGCGTACTGCTGTTTGTACAGATGAACATGGTACCTTCAGGCATTTGGAAATTGCTCCCAAGGATGAACCCAACTTGTGGAGGTCTACAACTTTTTTTCTGAGGTCTTGGCTGATTTCTTTTGAAAGAGGCACTGAGTTTGAAGGTAGGCCTTGAAATACATCCACAGGTACACCTCCAATTGACTCAAATTATGTCAATTAGCCTATCAGAAGCTTCTAAAGCCATGACATAATTTTCTGGAATTTTCCAAGCTGTTTAAAGGCACAGTCAACTTAGTGTATGTAAACTTCTGACACAGTGGAATTGTGATACAGTGAATTATAAGTTAAATAATCTGCCTGTAAACCATTTTTGCAAAAATTACATGCACAAAGTAGATGTCCTAAGTGACTTGCCAAAATTATAGTTTGTTAACAACAATTTGTGGAGTGGTTGAAAAACTAGTTTTAATGAAGCCAACCTAAGTGTATGTAAACTTCCGACTTCAACTGTGTGTGTGTGTATATATATGTATATATATATATATATCTCGTCCAAAATAATAATTTTATGTGTGCGTGCATACAGCACCAGTCAGAAGTTTGGACACCTACTCATTCAAGGGTTTTTGTCTATTTTCACTATTTTCTACATTGTAGAATAATAGTGAAGACATCAACACTTTGAAATAACACATGGAATCATGTAGTAACCAAAAAAGTGTTAAACAAATCAAAATATATTTTAGATTCTTCAAAGTAGCCACCCTTTGCCTTGATGACAGCTTTGCACACTCTTGGCATTCTCTCCACCAACTTCACCAGGAATTATTTTTCAACAGTCTTGAAGGAGTTCCCACATATGCTGAGCATATGCTGCTTTTACTTCACTCTGCGGTCCAACTCATCCCAAACCATCTCAACCGGGTTGAGGTCCGGTGATTGTGGAGGCCAGGTCATCTGTTGCAGCACTCAATTACTTTCCATCTTGGTCAAACAGCCCTTGCACAGCCTGGAGGTGTGTTGGGTCATTGTCATGTTGAAAAACAAATGCTAGTCCCACTAAGCTCAAACCAGATGGCATGGCGTATCGCTGCAGAATGCTGTGATAGCCATGCTGGTTATGTGTTCCTTGAATTCTAAATAAATCACCGACAGTGTCACCAGCAAAGCACCATCACAACATCTCCATGCGCCCCGGTGGGAACTACACATGCGGAGATCATTCCTTCAACTTCCCTGTGTCTCACAAAGACACGGTGGTTGAAACCAAAAATCTCAAATTTGGACTCATCAGACCAAAGGACAGATTTCCACCGGTCTAATGTCTGTTGCTCGTGTTTTTTGGCCCACCAAGTATCTTCTTCTTATTGGTGTTCTTTAGTGGTGGTTTCTTTGCAGCAATTCGACCATGTTGAGATGTGTCTGTTACTTGAACTCAGTGAAGCATTTATTTGGGCTGCAATTTCTGAGGCTGGTAACTCTAATGAACTTATCCTCTGCAGCAGAGGTAACTCGGTGTCTTCCTTTCCTGTGGCGGTCCTCATGAGAGCCAGTTTCATCATAGCGCTTGATGGTTTTTCCGACTGCACTTGAAGAAACTTTCAAAGTTCTTAATGTTCCGGATTGACTGACCTACATCTTCTGTTTACCAACCTTACCTTGTCACAACACAACTGATTGACTCAAACAAATTCATTTGTGGAATTTATTTATTTATTAACTTTTAACAAAGCACACCTGTTAATTGAAATGCATTCCAGGTGACTACCTTGTGAAGCTGGTTGAGAGAATACCAAGAGTGTGCAAAGCTGTCATCAAAACAAAAGGTGGCTACTTAGAAAAATATAAAATATATTATAATTGAACACATTTTTTGATTAATACATTATTCCATGTGTTAATTCATAGTTTTGGTGTCTTCACTATTATTGTACAATGTAGAAAATAGTCCAAATAAAGAAAAACCCTTGAATGAGTAGGTGTGTCCAAACTTTTGAGTGTGTGTGTATGTTTATATGCATGTTTTCTTTTTTTGCCTTATAGCGTAAGATAGCAATAGTCTGCTGTACCGGAGTCAAAACTCCGGTATTTTTCATCCTATGGCTTGTTCTCCATCTTTTAAATAATGAGCCAACATGTTTTCAGCACTGTTATTCCCATAACTAATCCCAACAAATGTTCTCATGCTTTCTCTTGTCTCTCTGCAGCAGACACAGAGCAATATGTTTGGAACATCAAATCGCAAAATAAAATGGCATTATCGAATCCCAATATATACAGTGGCTATCATAAGTATTCACTTCCCTTGGATTCTTTTGTTGTGTTACAAAGTGGGATTGAAATGGATTTAATTGTGATGTTTTGTCACTGATCTACACAAAATAGTCAATGTCAAATTAATAAAATAGGACACATTTTTTAGTTGCATAAGTATTCACCACCTTAAATGGCCTAAATAGGTGCAGTAATATAAACGTGCTTAACAATTCACATAATAAATTGCATTGGCTCACACTGTGTGCAATAATAGGGGTTAAAATGATGTTTTAATGACTACACCATCTCTGTACCTCACACAATCTATTAATTACACTTTGGATGGTGTATCAATACACCCAGTCACTACAAAGATACAGGAGTCCTTCCTTAACTGAGTTGCCGGAGAGAACGGAAACCGGTCAGGGTTTTCATTAGGAGGCCAATGGGGCAAAGAAATGAACTTTTTATCCTAAATACCAAGTGTTATGTTTGGGGCAATTCCTACATATCGCTAGGTGTCACTCTCCACATTTTCAAGCATGGGGGAAGGGAAAGGAGATACCTAGTCAGTTGCACAACTGAATGCATTCAACCGCAATGTGTTTTCTGCAATCCAACTCCTCTGAATCGGAGAGATGCGGGGGGCTGCCTTAATTAACGTCCATGTCGTCGGTGCCTGAGGAGAAGTTGTTGGGGGTTAATTGCCTAGCTCAAGGGCAGAACAGCATATTTTTCTACCTTGCCGCCTCTATTAATGGCCCAACGCTCTTAACCACTAGGCTACCTGCCCCCCTGTTGGTGGCTGCATCATGTTATGGCTATGCTTGTCATTGGCAAGGACTGGAGTTTTTCAGGATAAAATGAAACCAAATGGAGCTAAGCACAGGAAAACCAGGTTGTCTGCTTTCCACCAAACAATGGAAGAATAATTCACCTTTCAGCAGGACAATAACGTACAACACAAGGCCAAATATCAATCAATCTATCAAATTGATTTACAAATCCCTTTTCACATCAGCAGATGTCACAAAGTGCTATACAGAAACCCAGCCTAAAACCCTAAACAGCAAGCAATGCAGATGTAGAAGCGCGGTGGCTAGGAAAAACTCCCTAGAAAGGCGGGAACCAAGGAAGAAACCTAGAGAGGAACCAGGCCCTGAGGGGTGGCCAGTCCTCTTCTGGCTGTGCCGGGTGGAGATTTATAAGACTACATGGCCATTTAATGCCAGATTGTTCTTCAAGATGTTCAAACCATCATAGATGACCAGCAGGGTCAAATAATAAACAGTGGTTGTAGAGGGTGTAACAGGTCAGCACCTCGGGAGTGAATGTCAGTTGGCTTTTAATAGTCGAGCATTGAGGTTGAGACAGCCGGTGCGGTAGAGAGAGAGTCAAACAGTAGGCCCTGGACAAGGTAAGACGTCCGGTGAACAGGTCAGGGTTCCCTAGCCGCAGGCAGAACTGTTGAAACTGGAGCAGCAGCACGACCAGGTGGACTGGGGAAAGCCAGGAGTCGTCAGGCATTATCCTAGGGCTCCGGTCCTCTGGGAGGGGGAGAGAATTAGAGGGAGCATACTTAAATTCACAAAGGACACCAGATAAAACAGGAGAATTACACCAGATATAACAGACTGATCCCGGCACAGGCTATGGCAGCATAGATGCTGGAGATTGAGACCGGTGGGTCGGGGGACACTGTGGCCTGTCCGACGATACCCCCGGACAGGGCCAACCAGGCATGATATAACCCCAGCCACTTTGCCAAAGCACAGCCCCCACACCACTAGAGGGATATCAACAGACCACCAACTTACTATCTTGAGACAAGACTGAGTATAGCCCACAAAGATCTCCACCGCACGAGACCAAGAAGGCACAAAACTGGACAGGAAGATCACGTCTGTGACTCAACCCACTCAAGTGACGCATCCCTCCTAGCGACGGCATGGAAGAGCCCTAGTAAGCTAGTGACTCAGCCCCCGTAATAGGGTCAGAGGCAGAGAATCCCAGTGGAGAGAGAGGAGCCGGCCAGGCAGATACAGCAAGGAAAATATATACTGCAGTTGCTTACCAAGAAGATTGTGAATGTTCCTGAGTGACCGAGTTACAGTTTGTTCTGAAATCTGCATCAAAATATATGGCTAGAGAATGGCAGTCTAGCAATGATTAATGACCAATTTGACAGAGCTGGAAGAATTTTGAAAAGAATAATGGGCAAATATTGTACAATCCAGGTGTGCAAAGCTCTTAGAGACCTACCCAGAAAGTCTGTTGCTAGTCCCAGCACTAAAATGCAGGTGAAATTGACATTGCTTGTTTAAAGTGTCAAACGTTACAGGGTTTAGGGTAGTAATACAGTAATTATAGATGGTGCTCTGTGTTGAATAATGGTTTTAAAGAAGTCAATGGTTTCAACCGATGTCTCCCTGGAAAACAGATCTTTTATCTCAATGGGATTCTGTATGTAGATAAAGGATGAAATGCAGCGTGATGATGTACTGTAGCAGACTGTTCCTCCTCTCTCTGTTCTCTAGATGTTTGGAAACTGGACCTTCGGGACTCTCGTCTTCACTGTGCTGGTGTTTACTGTCACGCTCAAGGTGGGTTAGTGTATGTGAGTGTTTTGTGAATCTGAATCTGTGTGAATAGCCTATGTGTGAGAGAAAATTGATCCATTAGACTTGCTCATCGGTCGTTAGAGCTGTGTGCCCTGCAGTTGTGGCGATTGATAATGTGTGTGTATCCTGTGTGCCCTGCAGGCGTGGCGATTGATAATGTGTGTGTATCCTGTGTGTTGCAGCTTGCCTTGGACACACACCACTGGACCTGGATCAACCACTTTGTCATCTGGGGCTCCCTGCTTTTCTATGTCATCTTCTCACTGCTCTGGGGAGGCATCATCTGGTACGCCTCTCATTCTTACAACTAACTGATTCTTACGCTGTACATTATTGGTATCACTTAAACAGAAATAAAATAACGAGATGTCATCTCTCCCTCTAGGCCCTTCCTGAACTACCAGAGAATGTACTATGTGTTCATGCAGATGTTGTCCAGCGGTCCGGCCTGGCTCGGCATCATCCTTCTCATCACGATCAGCCTGCTGCCTGATGTGGTCAAGAAGGTCCTCTGCAGGACCCTGTGGCCCACCGCCACCGAACGCGCACAGGTAGGAAGGACCGCAACTTGACCACATAAATAGGAGTGTACCAGTGAATTAAAGGGTTATTCGTCTTCAGAAACAATATGTTCAGTAGATAAGTACTGTAGGCCTACCTGTAAAATCACCTAAATGTATCCAGGTATAGCTCCCTCTGATATGCCAGACAACTCATGGTACTAAAACTCTCATTTCAAAGATTTTACTGAGTTACATATAAGAAAATCATTCAATTGAAATTCATTTATTAGGCCCTCATCTATGGATTTCACATGACTGGGAATACAGATATGCATCTGTTGGTCACAGATAACTTAAAATAAAGTTAGACTGATTTTCTGTTCCACTTCCTATCTGGTGTGACCACTATTTGGCTCCTGCAGCGCAACACATCTCCTTAGCATTGAGTTGATCAGGCTTTTTATTGTGGCCTGTGGATTGTTATCCCACTTCTCTTCAATGTCTATGCGAGGTTGTTGGATATTGGTGGGAATTAGAACACTCTGTCGTACACGTCGATCCAGAGCATTCCAAACACGTTTCAGGGTGGACATGTCTGGTGAGGATGCAGGCCATGGAAGAACTGGGACATTTTCACCTTCCAGGAATTGTGTACAGATCCTTACGACGTGTGGCTGTGCATCATCATGCTGAAACATGAGGTGATGGCGGCAGATGAATGGCACGACAATGGGCCTCAGGATTTCGTCACGGTATCTCTGTGCATTCAAATTGCCATTGATAAAATGCAATTATGTTCATTGTCCGTAGCTTATGCTTGTCTATACCAAAACCCCACCGCCACCATAGGGCACTCTGTTTACAACGTTGACATCAGCAAACCGCTCACCCACACGACGCCATACACGCGGTCTGCCATCTGCCCACTACAGTTGAAACCGGGATTCATCTGTGAAGACTTCTCCAGCATGCCAGTGGCCATCGGAGTTGAGCATTTGCCCACTGAAGTTGGTTAGGATGCCGAACTACAGTCAGGTCAAGACCCTGATGAGAACGACCAGCACGCAGATGAGCTTCCCTTTCTGACAGTTTGTGCAGAAATTCAGTTGTCCAAACCCACAGTTTCATCAGCTGTCCTGGTGGCTGGTCTCAGACAATCCCACAGTTGAAGAAGCCAGATGTGAAACTCCTGGTCTGGCTTGGTTAAATGTGGTCTGCGGTTGTGAGGCTGGTTAGATGTTCTGTCAAATTCTCTAAAACCATGTTAGAGGAAGCTTATGGTAGAGAAATGAACATGCAATTTTCTGGCAACAGCTCTGGTGGACATTCCTGCAGTCAGCATGCCAATTGCATGCTCCCTTAAAACTTGAGACGTCTGTGGCATTGTGGTGTTTGACAAAACTGCACATTTTAAAGGGCCTTTTATTGTCCCCAGCACAAGGTGCACCTATGTCATGCTGCTTAATCAGTTTCTTGATATGCCACACCTGCCAGGTGGATGGATTATCTTGACAAAGGAGAAATGCTCACTAATAGGGATGTAAACACATTTTTGCATAAAATCTGAGAGAAATAAGGTTTCTGTGCGTATGGAAAATGTGTATTTCAGGTCATGAAACATGGGACCAACACTTTACATGTTGCGTTTATATTTTTGTTCAGTGTAGATTGACCCTCTGTTAACCCACACTGTATTGCTAAAACTCCTCCACCTTTCACCACCTATTATTACTACTTCCTGTCACAATTGCATAGATGTGAGAAATGTGGCAAAGATTCCACCAAGCCTATCAGAAGGCAAGGTGAAGCAAATATCACATTGCTTACACCTATCCAATGCTTTCAGATCTGTAGCTAAATCTGACTGATTCCTTTCTACTTTTCTCTTCCCTCTCTGCCTCTGCCTTGCTTCCTAATCGCCCCCCTTCAATCTCTCCTGTCTGTCTCTATCTTTATCCTCACCCCACCCCTCCCTCCGCCCTCTGACCCCATCACCCTGGGCAATGGCAATGGCAGTCCAATCGCTCGTGCCTTACCGTGGAGCTATCCACCATCTTTGTGCTCACTCAGTCCGACAGCAGATTGAGTTTCTGATTGGCCAAGAGACTGCAGAAGAGGAGGAGGAGGTGACTCTTTTTAAACACTTTCGTCAATGTTCAGTGTTCCACCGTCATTGAGTTACATCAGTTTCAACATTTAGCTCCCAACTTTCCAACGTCAATCACAATAGTGTTCCCATCCAGGGCTTCCATTTCTATGTCAAACAATTGCACTCAAGTGCCAGACAATACTGACATTCATACGGCTAAATATGCTACTGCTGATCAAGCTGATAACAAGCTCTAATCACTGATTTCATAACCTTATTAACCTATCACTAGCCTTCTGTTAGCATCTCGCTAGCTTTACAACCTCACCCAGTACCATACTCAGCCTGTCATTCTCATCATGTTCCCCTATGGATGCTATTCAAATGTAGCACAGTATGTATTGTATATGCATGTGTAAAATGTACGTTGATGTGTTATTCCATCCAAATGCTAACTTGCTAGCATGTGTGGCACACCGACGCTAGACTAATCGGCCGTGATAACAGACAGATTATTGCTAGCAGTACGCTGGGAAGTTGAAGGGCTATCATCATGTTAGTTACAGTGCAGTGGTTCACCGCATGTCTTCTATTCGGAGCCGCCTCCTGGTTCCTGACCCCTTCTCACCCTTACTGTTTGCCCACAGAGGGTGAGGGCTGATGGCGTGCACGAGAGGAGTGTGTCCCCGGCCACGGGCCCCGACCCCAGTCCTGTTGCTGGTGGTGGAGGCAGTGAGAGCGACATGCTTTGCCCTGCTAGGACCTGTGAGGGGGAAAGAGGAGGTGAAGGGGTGCGAGCTGCCAGGACTTATGACTCCATGATGTCACACAACCCTAACTACCTTCTCAGCCAGCCCCTAGACCACGCCCCCTCAGACGGTGAGGGCTGTTACGGTAACTGTGGGGTACATCTTGGTGGGTGATGGTTTACGCTTTGTGATTGGGGACATTTCATTTCCTGCTAGAGGCTCTTCACTGCTAGCTGGTTTTGGACAAATCACAACCATGGAATGAAACGCATGGGGCCTTCTGGGTGGTTTATGTGTGATGATTCTCCTCGAGTGCTTTAGGGTGGTTAGCCTGGAAGATCAGGGTGACTGGCTTGGGCTGGTACTGTATTGTAAACTCACTTGGGATACAGAGGCATTTTCTGGCTTTCCTTCTGTCCTGCTGAGAGATGCTCTTAGGTAGCCTAATTTGTTCTTAACTGACTTGCCTCGTTAAATAAAGATTAAATAAATAAATAATAATAATAATAAAAGGTACATTTATTTTTATTGGATCACTCACATGCTGTCCGTGTCAACACAGGTTTCAGAGGCAATGCCACACATGCATTTTGTGCAAATAAATACATTTGGTATCTTAAACATGGAGATAAGGTTAAATACTATCAACTGATATTAACATCAATGAAAACATTGGCATTGATGATTATTATTGAATACATCTGATTAAATCAAATCCCCAGGGCACATCAGTGTACTTTTGACCTCTGGTGTTGGAAAATGGTACATGTTAATCTTTCATTTTTATTGCATGCTGATCACCTGAATGTGAATTGAACATGAAACAGACCAGGGTATTTTCAGTAGGTCTTACCACTTCCTCTCTCTATCCCCTCCTTCCCTCTCTCCAGGACATTGACAAGCTGTTGCAGAGCAGTGTAGCAGAGTTGACACCCGTGTCCTCTCGCCCTTCTGGCCCCTCCTCCAAACGGAAGAGCACTGACACCTCCCACCTTCACCTTGGGGTTCCAGGGCCCCGAACACTCCACAGGTCTGAGTTCTTCCCCCACAAACTGGTATTGTTCCACTGGGCTGATGGGGGTGGGGCAGACCTCCACACCCTCAGCCTCTACGTGCTCCGTAAACTCGGGCTGGCTTTGCCTACTACCCACCAGGGCCAGAGACCTCTGTGTGACACAGACAGACACACACACAAACACAGGCTGATGTGTGAGCATACACAACGATGTGCACACACACAGAGACCAATATGTGACCTAAACCTACAAATAATATGGATTTGTGTTCCACTCATAAACAATGCATACACAAACGCTCACTAATTCTCACATACTCCTGGAACATGAAACATTTACCATGTGCATTGTCAGCCATTCGGAAGCGGATACGATTTGAGGCTTCCACATGCTTCAGTTCGGCTGGCGCTTTGCCGAGAATGTAACGTGTGCGCTTGCATACTCCCTTAAGACTTTCACTTGAAAAATCAACACAAAATGTATGTCCATTTTGAGATGCCGTAGCCAGCATACAATTCCTCAAAATAGTCAGAATTAATCTAAGAACTCGTGAAATTTTGACGCTTTTGCCGATGAGATCTTAGTTGCGCAATTTACATCTAACTAAGATGTTTGGTGCAGTATTTATCAATGAAAAAATGTGCATGAAAATTAGTTGCAACGTTGAATGACAACAAAGACTTTATTGAAGAATCCCTACTGGTGACCAATCACCGACTTCGGCTACCGACTTCGGCTTGTGTCCCTGAACAGCTGCAAAAACTCTTCCCGAAGTCCAAAAGGATAAAAATGTCAGAAAATGTCATCATAATATATGCACAAACTCTTACGAACTGTTTCGCCTGGGAAGCATGCGGACGCCTTTGACCTCCAAGTTGCCTCCAATTGGTCCTGTCATAGTTCTATTTCAGTCTGGTCCTGATCCCAGTCCACACCACTACTCTGCTACTCTGCTATTCTATTCTACTACTTTACTACTCTACTACACTACTCTATTACTCTACTCTTCTTCTACTTTATTCTACTCTACTTTACTCTACTACACTATTCTACTACTCTATACTCTATTCTACTCTACTATACTCTATTCTACTACTCTATTCCTCTACTATACTACTATACTCTATTCTTCTACTCTGCTACCATATTCTATTCTACTACTCTATACTCTATTCTTCTACTTTACTGCTATACTCTATTCTTCTACTATACTCTATTCTTCTACTCTGCTACCATACTCTATTCTACTACTCTATACTCTATTCTTCTACTCTACTGCTATACTCTATTCTTCTACTCTAATAGTATACTCTATACTAATTTACTATATTCTTCTACTCTACTACTATACTCTATTCTACTCTACTAATCTACTCTATTCTGCTCTACTAATCTACTCTAGTCTATTCTACTACTATACTCTATTCTACTCTACTACTATACTCTATTCTACTCAACTACTCTATTAATCTACTCTACTAATCTACTCTAGTCTACTCTACTTTACTATGATAATCTATTCTACCCCACTACCCTACTTTATACTACTCTACTCTTCATGTGAAAATACTTGAATCCAAAAGGTAAACTCTCACTGAACAAAAGGAGAAATTCTGTATTTGATTGTCCGTCTCTTCTACACAGTGAAATCGTACTGTGTAACAATATCAAATTGACCTTTTCTGTTTCTATTTTATTTACTGTGTTTCTCTTCTTTTTAACTTTCTTTACTGTTTCTCCATTTTGCTCCTTTTGTTGAAATAACTGGTGTTGCTTTGCAAAATGTTCTGGGGAGAAAAATCTCTGTTATTCTGTTCGTGTGTGTGTCACGGTTTCCATTAGCCGGCAATTGCCAGGCTTTTGACCAATTTTTTTTTAAAGAAAAGCCCATAAGTTAATAAAGCTGTTCCATGCCAAAATGAACAGGATTTTAAAAAATCCCATTGCAAAATAATGCTTTTTAATCATTGACGTTAATACCAGTTGATGGAAATACATTTGACCATCATGCGTATTGGTCTATAGGTTAATTTGTATAATATAGTGGAATTAAATTGACCTGTGTATTTTTGTTAGTCATCATGTATCATTTATCCAACACAGCTATCACATGTGCACAGCATACAGAGCCTATTTTGAGGGGGATTTGTCCTGCAGCTCCTCAGCTGGTTGCTGCTGCAGTAAAACATGTGCTTTTATAAACCCATTCATTGCGCAACAATTCTAAATGAAATCATATGTTGGGGGAAAAAAAGAAAGAGCTACTATTTTTATTTCTCAACTGGTAATTGAAGCGCGACTCCCATTCACCATTCAAGTGCAGGCAACAGGCTATCAGCGCATCACCCACCACTTTACAATGTGAGCTTGGAGGCAGTATGCATTTTGAAAACATACTTCATTGTTTGAAACCTGAATATTTTATTTCATATTCAGAGGCATGTCTTACCTTGCTTCAAAGTAGCCTGTAGGCAAAATCCAAACATGGAAACATGGAGGAAATTAAGTTTGGGGAAGCTTACAATTTATCCTACAATTTCTACAGTTCTGCGTACCAGTTATGATTTTTATGTAAGTATTTTCATGGAACAGTTTAATTTAAAACCTTGTTGTTTTTCAAAATCATTTTCACATGGTTAATCATAAAAATGTGAATTAAAATGATCTAAAAGTCAGCTAATGGGAGACCACCAGCCTCTGCCAAATGGACACATTGATATGCCGTGATCCATTGGCGGCTAAATTATTGAGCACATGGAACTCATAGCCTATAGGTCAATGCAGCAGTAGGCCTATAACTTCCATTGCTCTTTCACACGAGGATTTGTGACTATTGAGGAGGAGATTGTTGGAAAGACTTTTCAAAAAGTTTACTGTGAGGAACTATAGTTTTAATATATTATTATTTTCAATGGATGTTAAAAAAACACTTTCCTACATTTCCTGCATAGCAGGCCTGGTACTTCTATGCACAGAGAAACCAGAAACCAGACTCCCTCAACATTATCAGGACAGAGAAACCAGACACATGCTCAGGCGCGCGCTCCCTCAACATTATCAGGACAGAGAAACCAGACACATGCTCAGGCGCGCGCTCCCTCAACATTATCAGGACAGAGAAACCAGACACATGCTCAGGAGCGTGCTCCCTCAACATTATCAGGACAGAGAAACCAGACACATGCTCAGGAGCGTGCTCCCTCAACATTATCAGGACAGAGAAACCAGACACATGCTCAGGCGCGCGCTCCCTCAACATTATCAGGACAGAGAAACCAGACACATGCTCAGGAGCGTGCTCCCTCAACATTATCAGGACAGAGAAACCAGACACATGCTCAGGAGCGTGCTCCCTCAACATTATCAGGACAGAGAAACCAGACACATGCTCATTGCGCACATGGAGCACTCCAAATAAACAACAATGCAAATATTGACAAATCTCATAAATGATGGTTATGAAATAAACCAAAACTTGTTTCTCACAAGTATAGCAGGTTGTGAACTCTGCAAACAATGTTTCCACTCTGAGAATGAGAATGGTAAATGACTAAGTAATACAATCATTAACAGAAATTAATGTAAACCAATTATGAGGATTATCGGTACTTTTACTACTGGTGACATATGTAATGGGGAATGTAACAATTCACACAGTGAAACAATGACTGCTCAAGAATTGGCGGGAGACAGCTGAGCGATTGGAGAGAGACTCACCTATATCTTTGCCCCTTGTCTCAACATTTTAAATTATACTCAAGACACGATCTTCTCACATTTTATATGCTTTTGACTGACAGCTGCAACTCGATAATCAGCTAGGCCTATTTTCAAGCGTGCTGCCCAAATAGGCGTAGTCTAGGCCTATGAGTTTGTGATCTGAAATAATCCACAGCAATTTTTTAAAAGAAGCTAATGTTTCCGGCACCACATTTTCATAACAGAAACCAGGAACAACTCCCTAGGAAGAAGCCTAGAGAGGAACAGGCTCTAAGGGTTGGCCAGTCCTCTTCTGGCTGTGCCGGGTGGAGATTATAACAGAGAGAGGGTCCAAAACAGCAGGTCCGGGACAATGTCGCACGTGTGGTGAACCGGTCATGGTTCTATAAAACCTTCCACATCTATCAGTATATTTATAACCCATTCCTAATCTTCCATAATATCCCCTAGTCCGCAGTGCACCTGTGTACATTTGAAAGCATTGAAAAGGTGTATATAGTATGGTGAAAATTCCACCAAGCCTTTCAAGGGACAAGATGGAGCTACTAGCATAGATGTACACAAGGGCCTAGGGGATGGGAGGTTAGTGGTCCATTTGGGATTGGGCAAGAGGGGATAGAAAAGGATCAGAAGAGGGATGTAGAATACAAGCCACCCTGCCTTAATCCACAATCTCTCATCTCCACTGGTATAGATGTACCGCCAACTGGAGCTCTGCAATTTATTCAGTGGCTGGTGAGTGTGGGAACTGGCCTCACCTGTGTGTGTGATGGAGCATCTTCCATTTCTCCATGTGCCCTCACTCTTATTGTCAGTGTTCTTTTCTTTCTCTTCATCGTTTATCTCTCTCACCCCCCCCCCCCCCCCCCTGCATAGTGGAGGTGTCATAATACCCATAAAACCTAGCGGTCAAATAGGGAAATGGTTCCAATCGTTTTCCACCATTCATTTCTCCCATAGGGGGACATGTAGTCTTACCCTGGCGTGATGTTTTGATAACCATGTAAATCTCTCTGACAGACAAGGTGACTTGTATCAATATATTTGGCTCCATTTACTTTGATTCGAAAATGCTAATTAGCATCAAAATAGGCATGTAAGACTATAAATCCCGACAAGCTCTTGCACGTCATCTCTAGCTGACACCTTTGCTAACAGGTTTTGTCCATTTAAAACTTGCACAAGACCGTTCACAGAATTGTCAATTTAAAGAAATGTTGCCAATTTATTCATTAGCAATTTAGTTAACATGAGGTAGTTAATTTTTCACTTTGATTCAGTAGTCTTGTCCAGATCATCATGACATTGGTAGTTCTTTATGATAGCTGCTAATGTGGCTAACTAGTGTTTCATTTTTGGAGGTTAATTTACAGGCCAATATATTGATGTCACCTTGTCTGAGAGAGATTTACACAGTTATCAAAACATCCCGCCAGGGTAAGCCTACGCCAAACACAGCGCTTACTTGAAGTGTTTCTAAAATCCACTATGGGAAAAATGATTGGAACCATTTCCTTGTTTGACCGCCAGGTTTTATGGGTGTTATGAATCATACTGTAGTACTCTATAAACTCTTTCTACTCACTCAGGCCACCGTGTGGCCATACACTGTAACAGCACTCTGTTTGGGTCAGACAGAAAGCTATGGTAGCTATGCCCTGCACACAGGCTGATGGGTTTATTTCATGGATGTTTCAATGACTGGTCAGTGTTGCTTGCGTTATGTTTGTTGTCTAAAGATGATGTATTCTCTGTTATGCAAAGGTTCTTGTCTGTATTCCTAGTATGATATGTCTTTATCGCATTGTATTATGACTATTTATACATGTTTGATTATCAAATTAGGTATTTTATATGGTATATTATGAATGTAAGTTGTTTATCATGTATGGATGTAAATTCAACTAATAGAGGTATCTATGTATAAATGGGGTATGGTTTGGAGGCTTGAATCGAACAGCGGTCTCACAAACAAATCCATCTTTCTAGAATGTCATATAAATGATATAAATGACAGATGGTTTGCCACATCCTCTATATAGTAGATTGTAAGATTGTGATTTAATGAATATATTTTCCAAATTTCTAACATGTAAAAGTATGAGGTGAAACGTCTGCCTTTGTCCAAAGCTCGTCTGTGGTGTAAGTGAGCGACTGAAATTCATTGGATCGTCAGCATCTTTGTATGTTTATATGTCTGCTGAGTGCTGATACACACACACACACACACACACAACGAATATCTATAGGCCTGTATATCTTCTGTCACAACTCTCTCCTTTTGGAGATTTTGTTAAAGGTCCGAGTTCAGGTTTTTTGTTTGTTTGTGTTATGACTAGAAGCCTTCGGTTGGGCTTACTGACATGGATTGCAAAGGAGTTATCGTGCATGTCATATAGCCACTGTAAAGAGTATTTGGTCATGTTTTTATGGAAGTCATGCATTGTCTGATGTTCTTATCATTACTAGAGGCTAGCCAAAATACAATGTAGCTGGAACACTAAGGCAGGTGGTTATGAGGAGAGTATTCACTGTTTGTTACTCATTGGATGAGAGGTCAAATCATCACGTTGTCACTTATTATTATTATTAGTAGTAGTAGTATTATTACAATTATCCATGTTATTGAAAATATATCAATCAAAATATATTCTATTGATACTTTTGTATCCAGGGGAGAAGATTCTATTTTAACTCTATTTATTTAGATATTGTTTTCGTTTTTGGAACAGACAAAATTAAAAAGTAGACCCACAGAATAAACACACTGAAGACTACAGCACTTTGTACACCTCAGATCCCTCAAAACAAGGTTTACTACTGTAAGTGCACTGAGTTTTATAAATCGGCTAGTCACCCACAGAGATTATATTTCTACAAGTCACTCATCTCCTAAACTCTTTATATTTAACTGTTTTATTTTAAATATCATAGTGAGAGAAAAAGTATGACCAACTTGATTAGTCAATGAAGATTTGGGACTTCTGTCTCTCTCTCTCTCTCTCTCTCTCTCTCTCTCTCTCTCTCTCTCATTGGTTAACCACACCAGCCTTGTGACTGTTGCTGACCAGAATGTCCACTGCTTTTATAAACGTTATTATCAGCACAACTTTAGGTGCTCTCACCATACTGCTCCTGGACTACTGTACTGTGCCCTCAGAGGCAAACGGTATTCTGCGTAACATACAAACCTACATTGTTTGTATCCGTGAGCAGTTTTCGAGCTTGTTTTTCTACAAAGATTGAAAATGAATTTTGTTGACATTTTGCCAACCTATCTGTAGCGAATGAGGACAATGCTCTGTACTGTATTTCTGCTTGTAATAAATACATTGTTTAACACACCGGTTTGTCAGACTCCGTCCTGTCATCGTGTATGTCACAGTAGCTGCATTCTTATTGGAGGATATATATGACCTGGCTAGGTTGAGCGGGCCCAGTGTTCTGGCCCAGTGCACCACAGTAATGTGTTGTAATGGCACAGGATGGCCACATGGTTGTGATGGAGGACAGCTAATCTCAGAGCCCACATAGAAAACAACCACAAATAATGAATGATAACAGCAAGTGATAACCATCATGCTGTTAATGAGGATGAGGTAAACCTTAATGTTCTTCTCTTACATTTTCTCTACCCCTCCCCCCTCACTCTCTCCATCTATTTTTTTTTTTTTTTACCTTTATTTAACCAGACAAGTCAGTTAAGAACACATTCTTATTTTCAATGACGGCCTGGGAACAGTGGGTTAACTGCCTGTTCAGGGGCAGAACGACAGATTTGTACCTTGTCAGCTCGGGGGTTTGAACTCGCAACATTCCGGTTACTAGTCCAACGCTCTAACCACTAGGCTACGCTGCAGTCATGTCCTTTCTCAGAGCTGCAGGGAGACTTTAAATCAAACTGACCTCTCTCCTTGTTGTGACTGCAGCCAAGCCTCAGTCCTATCAGTTGTGTGTGTGATGTGTATGAGTCTGCAAAAATCTGACTTGGCGGCAATCCCCCTCCTCTCTAGATCTGCATTGTGTGTGTGTGCATGTTGAGGGTGCATGCAGTACATCTGTGAGCCAGCCCCCTCTTTTCCTCCTCTCCAGTGCCGACATCCTCCACTCTGCATCTCTCTGTCACTGCAGCTGGGGACATCTGCTTCCATCGCAGCTTCAGCATCCTCCCCATCCCCTCTGTAGCCAGCATCCTATCTCTTCTCTAAAACATTACTCTCTTCTCTCCTTTCTGCAGCACCCCTCTCTCCACTCACATCCTCCACACCATCTGTAATGCGAGCCAGCCAGGCAAGCCCCCCCCAGTAGCATCCTTACCCTGGGCTAGTGACTGTGCAGTCTCCCCCCTCTTGCCTCTTCTCCCCTGGGATAAGCAGCTACGCCAGTCCCTCTCTCCCTCCAACACAGCATCGGCTGTCTGAAGCACCAGGGAGACAGGCAAGCAGGCTCAATCTCTCTCCAGCCACGGCGTCCCTTTTCTGGTTAACAGGACTCCCGTTCCCCCTCCTGAGGATGATCCTGTGGATGAAGACGGAGGAGATGGCTCTAGGAACGATGCTGGAGAGTCTCCGACTGGTCACCCAAAACATAGGTGTGTATCAACAGCATCGCTAACAATAGAAATCTGAGTAACATACAGGAGGTACTGTTAAGAATGATTTTTCTGAAATGTACAGCCAAAACCTAGGTAACAAGAGCATGACCAGCCAAAACCTAGGTAACAAGAGCATGACCAGCCAAAACCTAGGTAACAAGAGCATGACCAGCCAAAACGTAGGTAACGAGAGCATGACCAGCCAAAACGTAGGTAACGAGAGCATGACCAGCCAAAACGTAGGTAACGAGGCATGACCAGCCAAAGCGTGGGTAGCAGGCATGACCAGCCAAAACGTGACCAGCCAAAGCGTGGGTAACGCGAGGCATGACCAGCCAAAGCGTGGGTACGAGGCATGACCAGCCAAAGCGTGGTAACGAGGCATGACCAGCCAAAGCGTGGTAACGAGGCATGACCAGCCAAAGCGTAGGTAACGAGCATGACCAGCCAAAGCGTGACCATGACCAGCCAAAACGTAGGTAACGAGAGCATGACCAGCCAAAACGTAGGTAACAAGAGCATGACCAGCCAAAACGTAGGTAACAAGAGCATGACCAGCCAAAACGTAGGTAACAAGAGCATGACCAGCCAAAACCTAGGTAACAAGAGCATGACTAGCCAAAACCTAGGTAACAAGAGCATGACCAGCCAAAATTTTATTTTTTCATTTTAAACACGTCTGAGAAGATGGTGTCGCCTTACCCAACAGTATGACTATTAAAACATTGCTATATGTGGCGTAGTTGTACACTAATTGGTTTGTATGTTATCCTTGTCAATGACCGACCCATCACTGGTATTGGAGGTCACTTAGCTATGTTCTGTGAAGCTGTGTTTTGGAACTGAAAGGTAACGTGTTTGTGTGTATGCAGTGTGGTATTGAGTCATCGGAACCTCTGCAGGGGAATGTAACGACTCTGGAATTGGCTTGGTTTTTCCTGCCTGTTGTCATGGGGTGACGTCATGTCTTTACATGTATTTGTTTTAGAGTGTCAGTACCCGTGCAGCTCTAGAATACTTTGGTTGATAAGTTTAGATCAAATGATAGAGAAGATAGACACATAGAGGATTTTCTCTAACATAACCACCATACCTGTTGTATTACATGGTTACTACTGTATTACAATAACCATGTCATATAGGACTCAAACATGGGTGTAAACAGAAGATTGTAATAGTTTCTTTCACCACTATCCTGAAGTTAACAACAGTAAATGTGTAGGTCTGTAACAGGAGACCAGGTGGCCCAGAACATGCTACTTCACGTCTATATCTCTCATCATCTCTCCTGACTTCGAGTTACACATAACATCTCCTCTGTCACTGACATTCCTTCCTACCGTAGCCATGTTTTTACTATATGTCATGTATGTGTAAAATGGTTTTGGTCATAATGTATATCCATCATACATTTCTACTGTCTTTTGGTACAGGTTTACACACAGATTGCAAACATGAACTGTTGCTGTGAGTGTTCTAAGCCTGGTTGTCATGGAGTTTTGTGAGTTTAAAAGGTGGTGGGCTATATCAGTTGTGCATTTTATGTGTATTATGGACAACATGTACTTACATATAGATAATATCAGGTATTATCTATTAGATATGATCCTCCCTAGCCACAGGATATACTTATTAGATATGATCCTCCCTAGCCACAGGATATACTTATTAGATATGATCCTCCCTAGCCACAGGATATACTTATTAGATATGATCCTCCCTAGCCACAGGATATACTTATTAGATATGATCCTCCTAGCCACAGGATATACTTATTAGATATGATCCTCCCTAGCCACAGGATATACTTATTAGATATGATCCTCCCTAGCCACAGGATATACTTATTAGATATGATCCTCCCTAGCCACAGGATATACTTATTAGATATGATCCTCCCTAGCCACAGGATATACTTATTAGATATGATCCTCCCTAGCCACAGGATATACTTATTAGATATGATCCTCCCTAGCCACAGGATATACTTATTAGATATGATCCTCCCTAGCCACAGGATATACTTATTAGATATGATCCTCCCTAGCCACAGGATATACTTATTAGATATGATCCTCCCTAGCCACAGGATATACTTATTAGATATGATCCTCCCTAGCCACAGGATATACTTATTAGATATGATCCTCCCTAGCCACAGGATATACTTATTAGATATGATCCTCCCTAGCCACAGGATATACTTATTAGATATGATCCTCCCTAGCCACAGGATATACTTATTAGATATGATCCTCCCTAGCCACAGGATATACTTATTAGATATGATCCTCCCTAGCCACAGGATATACTTATTAGACAGCCAATAATCCTCTCAATCCATATCATCCTATTAATGTGACTCCTGCTGGACTGGCCTTCTATTGAGTTACACATCTATGGCTTGATCCCACACACGCACGCAAACAAAGGCGTCCTCTAACACACACACACACACACACAGGCTCAATATCAGCTTTAGGCCCAGGGGGACTGCTCTCCAGTGTTGATAGTGGCCATATGGATTTTGGTCAGGCAGACTTAGAGAAGTGGTATATCAGTCTGTAACTGTCAATATAGAAATAACAGTTACCAAGGCAACACCAGTGTCAATGTTTTGGCTGTCTGCTCTTTAGAATCATACAAGCTTTTGAGATATTATTCAGAGGGGCTGTAGTTTGTGTGTAGTAACATGGGCATGAGTAATCTAGTACTACTCTAGTACTCGAACGGATGTCAAAGCTCCACCTATAAACAAAATCACATAGGCCTGTAGGCTACAACTATTTGGTGGAATGTTGCTTGCAGTGTTCAACGTGGAATTGTTCATGCATTTGGAAAAATCCAAAGAACAGGCAGCATAAACTAAATCAAACGTCAGTATATCAAAAACAACACATTTTGGTTTGTAACCCTGAAAGAATTGTCTTTCAACTCGCCAAAATGAGCCTCATTTCAAATGATCACTCTGTAAATAACTGTTCTAGGCATGAGATGTGCATGCATCACTTCTCACTGGCAACTTTTTTCATTTGGAAAAATATTCTGTCGTGTTATATTACATGTTATTTTTACTATAAAATAGTTGTGTTGACTGTGGGCTCGGGAAATGTGTGTATTTCTGCTAAATTAACAAAACAAAGCTATGACATTGCACAGCCATAGCTTTTACTAGAAAGCTCCACTGCTGAGGGTACTGCCTTTTTCAAGATTGTGTTCCACGATATAATATGACCAGTTGATATTACGGTTTCAATAAATGTCATCTTAAATAGTACTTAATTTATTTATGGACTGAATATACAGTACCAGTCAAAAGTTTGGACACACCTACTCATTCAAGGGTTTTTCTTTATTTTTTATTATTTTCTACATTGTAGAATAATAGTGAAGATATCAAAACTATGAAATAACACATATGGAATCATGTAGTAACCAAAAAAGTGTTAAACAAAATCAAAAATATATTTTATAGTTAAGATTCTTCAAAGTAGCCACCCTTTGCCTTGATGAAGTGCTGAGCACTTGTTGGCTGCATTTCCTTCCAACTCATAACAAAACAGGTCGAGTGATTTTGGAGGCCAGGTCATCTGATGCAGCACTCCATCACTCTTCTTCTTGGTCAAATAGCCCTTACACAGCC
The DNA here is from genome assembly GCF_034236695.1 of Oncorhynchus nerka. Classification (NCBI taxonomy): domain Eukaryota; kingdom Metazoa; phylum Chordata; class Actinopteri; order Salmoniformes; family Salmonidae; genus Oncorhynchus; species Oncorhynchus nerka. The sequence goes on from NC_088396.1 coordinate 22,567,948, forward strand.
TGGAGGTGTGTTGGGTCATTGTCCTACTGAAAAACAAATGATAGTCCCACTAAGCCCAAACCAGATGGGATGGTGTATCGCTGCAGAATGTTGTGACAACCATGCTGGTTAAGTGTGCCTTGAATTCTAAATAAATCACAGCATTGTCACCAGAAAAGTACCATCACACCTCTCCCTGCATGCTTCACAGTGGGAACCACACATGCGGAGATCATCCATTCACCTACTCTGCGTCTCGCAATGGCACGGTGGTTGGAAAATTTGGTCTGATGAGTCCAAATTTGATACAGCCTGGATTCGGACCAAGGTGTCTAGTGATGCCTCTAGCACTGAGATGCAGTACCTTAGAAGCTTAATGAAGTAGTCACCTGGACTGTGATGTGTGTTGTATGGTGTTGGTGTGTGTGTGTTGTAGGGTGGGTGTGTGGGGGGTATGTGTGTGTGGGGGTGTGTGTGTGCTGTAAGGTGTGTATGTGTGTTGTAAGGTGTGTGTGTGTGCTGTAAGGTGTGTGTGTGTGTTGTAAGGTGTGGGTGTGTGTGTGTTGTATGGTGTGTGTGTGTGTGTGTGTGTGTGTGTGTGTGTGTGTGTGTGTGTGTGTGTGTGTGTGTGTGTGTGTGTGTGTATCAAATCAAATTTTACTGGTCACATACACATGGTTTGCAGATGTTAATGTGAGTGTAGTGAAATGCTTGTGCTTCTAGTTTACACAAGTGTAAATGAATGAATAAGAGTATGAACATAAAAATATATGGATGAGCGATGGCCGAACGGCATAGGCAAGATGCAGTAGATGGTATAAAGTACAGTATATACATATCAGATGAGAAATATAGGGTATGTAAATATTATATAAAGCGGCATTGTTTAAAACTTGTTGAGGATAGGGGGCAGTATTTTCACTTTGGATGAATTACGTGCCCATAGTGAACTGCATCCTACTCTGTCCTAGATTGCTAATATATGCATACTATTATTACTATTGGATAGAAACCACTCTGAAGTTTCTAAAACGGTTTGAATTATGTCTGTGAGTATAACAGATCTCATAGGGCAGGCAATCTTCCAAACAGGAAGTGAAATTCTGAATGCGGGTCTAATTTTAAGTCATCGCCTCTTCACTTCCAAACAAGATATGGATCTGTTAGCACTTCCTATGCCTTCCACTAGACGCCTTCCACTAGAATCAGTAGAACGTGGAATGGAGCCTCTGGTGTGAACTTTGACCGAATGGGAGGGGAATGAGTCACTGTCCAGGCAGAATGCAATTTCCCTGTTGCACATTTGTCTGTTGATATCACCATCGTTCCATTTGGCAGCAGATGAAAACGTATGCTCCGGTTGGAACGTTATTGGATATATATGAAAATAACATCCTGAAGATTGATTCTCTACTTAGTTTGACCAGTTTATTCGACCTGGAATATATATTTTTGAAATTTTCGTCCGAGTTCGCCTGGACCAGCGTCAGTTTTTGGGCACGTGAGCTGAAAGTGGTAGCAAATGCAGCTAATTGGACACTAGTAATGGACATTATGGAACAAAACAATGATTTATTGTGGAACTAGGACTAGGACTCCTTGCACTGCCTTCTGGTGAAGATATTCAAAGGTAAGTGAATATTTATAGTGTTTTTTGTAGCTTCTGTTGACGCCAAAATGGTGGCTATTTCTTTGGGTTCTGAGCACCGTTCTCAGATTATTCTTTTTCCGTAAAGTTTTTTTGAAATCTGACACAGCGGTTGCATAGAGGATACGTTTATCTTTAATTATGTGAATAACACTTGCATCTTTTAGCAATATTTATTGTGAGTATTTCTGAAAAATCACCGAATGTTTTGGAATCAGGGTAGGGTAGCCTAGTGGTTAGAGCGTTGGACTAGTAACCGGAAGGTTGCAAATTCAAACCCCCGAGCTGACAAGGTACAAATCTGTCATTCTGCCCCTGAACAGGCAGTTAACCCACTTGTTCCTAGGCCGTCATTGAAAATAAGAATTTGTTCTTAACTGACTTGCCTGGTTAAATAAAGGTAAAATAAAAAATAAAAAAATTACTGCACGTAACGCGCCAATGTAAACTGAGATTTTTATTTATATATATATATATATATATATATATATATATATATATGCACATTATTGAACAAAACACACAATACATGTATAACATGATGTCCTATGAGTGTCATCTGATGGAGATAATCAAAGGTTAGTGATTCATTTTATCTATGTTTATGCTTTTGTGACTGAAAAATCGCTGTGTGTTTTTGAATTTGGTGGTCATCTAACATAAATATATGTTGTGTTTTCTAAAGAATATTTTTTTCAGCTGAATGGGAGGGGGTGTTCCCTTTAGGGAACTCCTTGTGCCCCCTAGCCCCAAGTGACTAGTGATAAATGTATTACATCCCATTTTTAATTATTAAAGTGGCTAGAGATTTGAGCCAGTATGTAGGCAGCAGCCACTCAATGTTAGTGATGGCTGTTTAACAGTCTGATGGCCTTGAGATAGAAGCTGTTTTTCAGTCTCTCGGCCCCAGCTTTGATGCACCTGTACTGACCTCGCCTCATGGATGATAGCGGGGTGAACAGGCAGTGGCATGGGTGTATGTTGTCCTTGATGATCTTTTTGGCCTTCCTGTGACATTGGGTAGTGTAGGTATCCTGGAGGGCAGGTAATTTGCCCCCAGTGATGCGTTGTGCAGACCTCACTAACCTCTGGAGAGCCTTACGGTTGTGGGTCGAGCAGTTGCCGTACCAGGTGGTGATACAGCCCGACAGGATGCTCTCGATTGTGCATCTGTAAAAGTTTGTGAGTGTATTTGGTGACAAGCCAAATTTCTTCAGCCTCCTGAGGTTGAAGAGGCGCTGCTGCGCCTTCTTCACGATGCTGTCTGTGTGGGTGGACCAATTCAGTTTGTCTGTGATGTGTACACTGAGGAACTTAAAACTTACTACCCTCTCCACTACTGTCCCATCGATGTGGATAGGGGGTGCTCCCTCTGCTGTTTCCTGAAGTCCACAATCATCTCCTTAGTTTTGTTGACGTTGAGTGTGAGGTTATTTTCCTGACACGACACTCCGAGGGCCCTCACCTCCTCCCTGTAGGCCGTCTCGTCGTTGTTGGTAATCAAGCCTACCACTGTAGTGTCGTCAGCAAACTTGATGATTGAGTTGGAGGCGTGCGTGGCCACGCAGTCATGGGTGAACAGGGAGAACAGGAGAGGGCTCAGAACGCACCCTTGTGGGGCCCCAGTGTTGAGGATCAGTGGGGTGGAGATGTTGTTACCTACCCTCACCACCTGGGGGCGGCCCGTCAGGAAGTCCAGTACCCAGTTGCACAGGGCGGGGTCGAGACCCAGGGTCTCCAGCTTGATGACGAGTTTGGAGGGTACTATGGTGTTAAATGCTGAGCTGTAGTCGATGAACAGCATTCTCACATAGGTATTCCTCTTGTCCAGGTGGGTTAGGGCAGTGTGCAGTGTGGTTGAGATTACATCGTCTGTGGACCTATTTGGGCGGTAAGCAAATTGGAGTGGGTCTAGGGTGTCAGGTAGGGTGGAGGTGATATGGTCATTGACTAGTCTCTCAAAGCACTTCATGATGACGGAAGTGAGTGCTACGGGGAGGTAGTCGTTTAGCTCAGTTACCTTAGCTTTCTTGGGAACAGGAACATCAGGGTCCGCGACGGGGCTGGTTTTCTTTTGTAGTCCATGATTGACTGAAGACCCTGCCACATACCTCTCGTGAGCCGTTGAATTCCGACTCTACTTTGTTTCTATACTGACCCTTAGCTTGTTTGATTGCCTTGCGGAGGGAACAACTACGCTGTTTGTATTCGGTCATATTTCCGGTCACCTTGCCCTGACTAAAAATAGTCACCGTGGGTACAACATCACCAATGCACTTGCTAATAAACTCACTCACTAAATCAGCATAAACATCAATGTTGTTCAACGCTATCCGGAACATATCCCAGTCCACGTGATCGAAGCAATCTTGAAGTGTGGAATCGGTCGGACCTGAGCAGGGGGTTTCCGGTTTTAGTTTCTGTCTATAGGATGGGAGCAACAAAATAGAGTCGTGGTCGGATTTGCCGAAAGGAGGGCGGGGGAGGGCTTTGTATGCTGTTTGTGTGTGTGTGTGTCTTGTATGCTCTGTGTGTGTGTGTGTGTGTGTGTCTTGTATGCTCTGTATGTGTGTGTTTTGTATGCTCTGTGTGTGTGTGTTTTGTATTCTCTGTGTGTGTGTGTGTGTGTGTGTGTGTGTGTGTGTTTTGTGTGTGTGTGTGTGTTTTGTATGCTCTGTGTGTGTGTTTTGTATGCTGTTCATTTTTAGATTTTTTATTTGACCTTTTATTTAACTAATTCTTATTTATAATGATGGCCTAGGAACAGTTGGTTAACTGCCTTGTTCAGGGGCACTATTGGTTAGAGCCTGTAAGTAAGCATTTCACTGTAAGGCCTACACCTCTTGTATTCGGAACACGTGAGAAATAAACTTTGATTTGATTTGAGAACAACAGATTTTTACGTTGTCAGCTCAGGGATTCGATCTTGCAACCTTTCGGTTACTTGTCCAACTCTCTAACCACTAGGCTACCTGCCGCCCCAATTGTGCGTGTGTGTGTGTGTTTTGTATGGTGTGTGTGTGTTTTGTATGCTCTGCGTGTGTGTGTTTTGTATGCTCTGCGTGTGTTTTGTATGCTCTGCGTGTGTGTGTTTTGTGTGCTGTGGGTGTGTGTTTTGTATGGTGCGTGTGTTTTGTATGCCGTGTGTGTTTTGCATGCCGTGTGTGTTTTGCATGCCATGTGTGTTTTGCATGCCGTGTGTGTTTTGCATGCCGTGTGTGTTTTGCATGCCGTGTGTGTTTTGCATGCCGTGTGTGTTTTGTATGCTCTGCGTGTGTGTGTTTTGTGTGCTGTGGGTGTGTGTTTTGTATGCCGTGTGTGTTTTGCATGCCGTGTGTGTTTTGCATGCCGTGTGTGTTTTGCATGCCGTGTGTGTGTGCTCTTTGTGTGTTTTGTGTGCTCTGTGTGTGCTGTGTGTGCTTTGTGTATGTTTTGTGAGTTTTGTATGCCGTGTGTGTGTTTTGTATGCCGTGTGTGTGTGTGTGTGTGTGTGTGTGTGTGTGTGTGTGTGTGTGTGTGTGTGTGTGTGTGTGTGTGTGTGTGTGTGTGTGTGTGTGTGTTTTCTATGCAGTATGTGTGTGTGTGTTTTGTATTCAGTGTGTTTTGTATTCAGTGTGTGCGTGTTTTGTACGCAGTGTGTGTTTTGTACGCAGTGTGTGTTTTGTACGCAGTGTGTTTTGTACGCAGTGTGTGTTTTGTACGCAGTGTGTGTTTTGCATGCCGTGTGTGTTTTGCATGCCGTGTGTGTTTTGCATGCCGTGTGTGTTTTGCATGCCGTGTGTGTTTTGTATGCTCTGCGTGTGTGTGTTTTGTGTGCTGTGGGTGTGTGTTTTGTATGCCGTGTGTGTTTTGTATGCCGTGTGTGTTTTGCATGCCGTGTGTGTTTTGCATGCCGTGTGTGTTTTGCATGCCGTGTGTGTGTGCTCTTTGTGTGTTTTGTGTGCTCTGTGTGTGCTGTGTGTGCTTTGTGTATGTTTTGTGAGTTTTGTATGCCGTGTGTGTGTTTTCTATGCAGTGTGTGTGTGTGTGTGTGTGTGTGTGTGTGTGTGTTTTCTATGCAGTATGTGTGTGTGTGTTTTGTATTCAGTGTGTTTTGTATTCAGTGTGTGTGTGTTTTGTACGCAGTGTGTTTTGTACGCAGTGTGTGTTTTGTACGCAGTGTGTGTTTTGTACGCAGTGTGTTTTGTACGCAGTGTGTGTTTTGTACGCAGTGTGTGTTTTGTACGCAGTGTGTGTTTTGTATGCCGTGTGTGTGTATTTTGTATGCCGTAGATTTGTGCTCTGTGTGTGTTTTGTATGCTTTGTGTGTGTGTGTGTGTTGTGTGCTTTGTGTTTTGTGTGCCGTGTGTGTGTTTTGCCTGCCGTGTGTGTGTTTTGTATGCAGTGTGTGTGTTTGTTTTGTATGCAGTGTGTGTGTGTTTTATATGCAGTGTGTGTGTGTTTTGTATGCCGTGTGTCTGTTTTGTATGCAGTATGTGTGTTTTGTATTCAGTGTGTGTGTGTGTGTGTGTTTTGTATGCAGTGTGTGTGTGTTTTGTATGCAGTGTGTGTGTTTTGTATGCAGTGTGTGTGTTTTGTATGTAGTATATGTATCTATATATATATGTATATGTATATGTGTATCTCTCTGCAGATGACTTCGTCAACCATTTTGAAAAGAAGGTCGACGACATCCAATCCTCGTTTGCTAAGTCAAACGACACCGCTGGTTCTGCTCACACTGCCCTACCCTGTGCTCTGACCTCTTTCTCCCCTCTCTCTCCAGATGAAATCTCGCGTCTTGTGACGGCCGGCCGCCCAACAACCTGCCCGCTTGACCCTATTCCCTCCTCTCTTCTCCAGACCATTTCCGGAGACCTTCTCCCTTACCTCACCTCGCTCATCAACTCATCCCTGACCGCTGGCTACGTCCCTTCCGTCTTCAAGAGAGCGAGAGTTGCACCCCTTCTGAAAAAACCTACACTCGATCCCTCCGATGTCAACAACTACAGACCAGTATCCCTTCTTTCTTTTCTCTCCAAAACTCTTGAACGTGCCGTCCTTGGCCAGCTCTCCCGCTATCTCTCTCAGAATGACCTTCTTGATCCAAATCAGTCAGGTTTCAAGACTAGTCATTCAACTGAGACTGCTCTTCTCTGTATCACGGAGGCCCTCCGCACTGCTAAAGCTAACTCTCTCTCCTCTGCTCTCATCCTTCTAGACCTATCGGCTGCCTTCGATACTGTGAACCATCAGATCCTCCTCTCCACCCTCTCCGAGTTGGGCATCTCCGGCGCGCCCACGCTTGGATTGCGTCCCTACCTGACAGGTCGCTCCTACCAGGTGGCGTGGCGAGAATCTGTCTCCTCACCACGTGCTCTCACCACTGGCGTCCCCAGGGCTCTGTTCTAGGCCCTCTCCTATTCTCGCTATACACCAAGTCACTTGGCTCTGTCATAACCTCACATGGTCTCTCCTATCATTGCTATGCAGACGACACACAATTAATCTTCTCCTTTCCCCCTTCTGATGACCAGGTGGCGAATCGCATCTCTGCATGTCTGGCAGACATATCAGTGTGGATGACGGATCACCACCTCAAGCTGAACCTCGGCAAGACGGAGCTGCTCTTCCTCCCGGGAAGGACTGCCCGTTCCATGATCTCGCCATCACGGTTGACAACTCCATTGTGTCCTCCTCCCAGAGCGCTAAGAACCTTGGCGTGATCCTGGACAACACCCTGTCGTTCTCAACTAACATCAAGGCGGTGGCCCGTTCTTGTAGGTTCATGCTCTACAACATCCGCAGAGTACGACCCTGCCTCACACAGGAAGCAGCGCAGGTCCTAATCCAGGCACTTGTCATCTCCCGTCTGGATTACTGCAACTCGCTGTTGGCTGGGCTCCCTGCCTGTGCCATTAAACCCCTACAACTCATCCAGAACGCCGCAGCCCGTCTGGTGTTCAACCTTCCCAAGTTCTCTCACGTCACCCCGCTCCTCCGCTCTCTCCACTGGCTTCCAGTTGAAGCTCGCATCCGCTACAAGACCATGGTGCTTGCCTACGGAGCTGTGAGGGGAACGGCACCTCAGTACCTCCAGGCTCTGATCAGGCCCTACACCCAAACAAGGGCACTGCGTTCATCCACCTCTGGCCTGCTCGCCTCCCTACCACTGAGGAAGTACAGTTCCCGCGCAGCCCAGTCAAAACTGTTCGCTGCTCTGGCCCCCCAATGGTGGAACAAACTCCCTCACGACGCCAGGACAGCGGAGTCAATCACCACCTTCCGGAGACACCTGAAACCCCACCTCTTTCAGGAATACCTAGGATAGGATAAAGTAATCCTTCTCACCCCACCCCCTTAAAAGATTTAGATGCACTATTGTAAAGTGGCTGTTCCACTGGATGTCTTAAGGTGAACGCACCAATTTGTAAGTCGCTCTGGATAAGAGCGTCTGCTAAATGACTTAAATGTAAATGTAAATGCTGTGTGTGTGTTTTGTATGCTGTTTGTGTGTGTGTTTTGTATGCTGTTTGTGTGTGTGTTTTGTATGCTGTTTGTGTGTGTGTTTTGTATGCTGTGTGTGTGTGTGTGTGTGTGTGTGTGTGTGTGTGTGTGTGTGTGTGTGTGTGTGTGTGTGTGTGTGTGTGTGTGTGTGTGTGTATTGTGTGATGTGATGGTAGATACTGAGGAATCAGTCATGGACAGGTGAGAGATTCACCCCTATTAGCCCCCAGGTTCTTCCATACCTTATTTTTTGGGCCAAGACTGGCTCACATAGAGGAATACTTGGCTGTGTGTTTCTCTAGGGTGGGCAATTCCAAGCCTCGATGGCCTGATTGACTCCAAAAATCACCTAATCATGATCTTCAGTTTAGAATGACGTGATTAATTAGCTGTGTTTGCTAGGGATGGAGAAGAAGTGTGACACCAATCAGGCCCTCGAGGACTGGAGTTGCCCACCCCTGTACTAGACGATTCACCTGTCTCTCTGGTTTTTGATGAGATGTCTTGTTTTTGTCTCTCTTTTTGTGGTCTGTTGTTAGGGAGAATGTGACTTCCCTCTGGCCATCAGAGAGAAATCGTGCCAACATTCACAGAGAGTAGGGAGGGAGGGAGTGGGGGAGAGAGACCTACAGCAGCAACTAGATCTTCTGCACAGATTCTCAGACCTGGGCCCTGACAGTAAATCTCAGTAAGACAAAAATAATGGTCTTCCAAAAAAGGTCCAGTTGCCAGGACTACAAATCATATCTAGACACCATTGCCCTAGAGCACTCACAACTATACATACCTCGGCCTAAACATCAGAGCCACAGACAGACCTGGCTCTCAAGAGAATACAGGCTATGCGCCCACAAAATTAGCTGTAAACTGAGCTGCACTTCCTAACCTCCTGCCAAATGTATGACCATATCAGAGACATTTCCCTCAGATTACACAGATCCACAAAGAATTTGAAAACAAACAACATTTTTATAATCTCTCATATCTACTGGGTGAAATACCACAATGCAATCACAGCAGCAAGATTTGTGACCTGTTGCCGCAAGAAAAGGGCAACCAGTCAAGAACAAACATCATTGTAAATACAACCCATATTTATGCTTATTTATTTTCCCTTTTGTACTGAAATGTCTTTTATTCTTTTGGAACTTTTGTGAGTTATGTTTACTGTACATTTTTTTTGTTTATTTCACTTTTGTTTATCATCATCTACTTCACTTGCTTTGGCAATGTTAACATATGTTTCCCATACCAATAAAGCCCCTTGAGTTATAATGTTGTAACATGATCTGAAACCAGTCAAGCATGTTGTAAACCCCATGAGCAGAACTATTAACTAGAATTACTAAGCGTTTCACTGTCATGCACAAAATCAACCATTATTCAGATGGACACCGTAATAAACCAGATTAGTGACCCTAATATAAAAAACAGACGAAACAGTGCCACCATGTCTATGGCCCACTATGTGTAGACTAAACTGCACAGTTCTCATATCACCCACTACGCCCATTTCTGCTAGAGGCTGGCAAACCTTCTACCCAGAGCTTTGAGGGCAGCTGTGCTTCCTGTTGGATGGCACCAGGTAACTCCTCCTAAACCTGGGTAGAAATCCTAGCTCCGTTATAGCAGGCTTTACTACCGGCCTGTCTCTATAGGGCTGTCCAAAGCTTCACACACACGCACCTACGGTGCATGCCCACAGGCCCACCTACGCACACGTATGCGTGCACAGGCGCTCAAACAATCACGCACAACGATGCCACCTCTCTGTCTCATGATCTACACAGTAGCATATTCCAATAGATAATGCCCAGTCAGTGTTTGTGTGATCTAGATGTGTCAGTGTGGATGTGGATTGACTAGAAGTAGGTCAAATCAGCCAGTTAGGAAATCGAGGTGAGGACAGAAGTGATTGCTGCCCAACATCTCTGCCCCCTCTCTGCTGATTACAACACTTTATATTCCTGATGAGCTGAGAGTCTATCTGCAGCGAGATGCAGTTTAGATCAGAAATCACATAAAGAGCAATCTGAGCTCAATCAGCAAGGTCAGTGCTGTCTGCAGCTTGAGTTGAATTGTACAGTGCAGAACACACAGTATCTCTCTCTCTCTCGCTCTCTGTCCCCCCTCCAACAGGGAGTGTCTTTGACAATCTTCCTGGTTTGCTGGTTGCATGATTTGAGCCAGCTTGAAAACCCAGCAAGGTCAGCTTTGACTCCTGTATCTGTGGTTTATGACCAGCAGGGTTGCCAGGAGCCTATGCTTGTTTCAGATCAGTGTTTCTCAACTTATTCCTAGTTGACTGCCAGGGTGTGCACATTTTCATTCTACCCCAGCATTCTGTGTGTGCAGAAGAGAGACAGCAGATTTGAGGAGGTTGAGAATGAGGGGTGAAGCTCACCTACATGACAAACGAGGGCTGCGGGAGGGAGGGAAGAGGTGTATGGAGTGGAAGTGTGATGGAGAGACAACAGTGGTGGTGTCTTGTCTATCCTTCTCTACAATGTTCTCATCAGTATGGGAGAGAGAGGCACTCCTCTCACCTTTTCACAGCCTACAGTAGCAGCCACAGTCTGTTAACCTGCCTGCCTGTTGACTATCACCGCATCTCTGCACACTAACCTATTCCAAGCTTATATGCCTAAACGAGGTAGACACTAACCGGCTGCCATTTTTCCTCATGATCTATTTACAGCAAGAGATGGAGAGTCTGCCAATATAAACCAGCTCCCTCACTCAATGACTAGCCACTACACTCATCTAGATTTAAATCCTCTAGCAGTCCAGAGCTTTCATTGAACTATTGAGCCATGTGTGATTGCTGGCATATCTGATTTGTGTTTGCATTTAAAAATGTTTAGAACGGTACACCATGGAACAAGGGATAGACTTGAGAGAGATTAGTGGTAGAAGCAATGGCTGATATAATTAGCCCCAGCAGAAGGGGATTTGTGCTTAAACGGCTGCCCTCTCTTTCTACCCCTCCTCTTCTCTCCTCCTCTCCCTCTGTTCTTCCCCCTCTCTCTCTTTCTCTCTCCTTTAAGTGTTTATGCTTCACTCTAGCTCGGTCGTGATGAGGAGTGTGTGAGCGTGTGTGTGTTCAGTGCCGGGCCCACTGCACTTTCTGAAATCAGTCTTGGCTGAGGCATGAGTGACAGACGAGGACTTAGCTCTGGGGCTCGGCTCTGCTTGGATTGAACTGGACTCCTGTTTCTGGCTGACTTATCTCTACACTATGCATTCACACCTCTACACACAGCCTGCATGTGAGTGTGTGCTGAATCACTCCTCTGAGTGATAGTACATTGCAACTGATCCGGACCAGAACCAGTCACTTACCTCTTGGAGTGTGTACCGGCGCGTTCTAACTGGGTCCGGGTCGGGGTACCTCTGGATGTGTGGGAGCAGCGCGGTCCATCATGTCTGTCCATGAGTTTCTGCGGGAGGGGGCAGGCGAGGTGCCCTCCCGGATCATGAACAGACTGAGTCAGATGATCCAGAGCCTGGACATCTCTGGACTGGCCTCCCCCTTTACCCCCGAAGCTAGCCGAAGGAACTCCTGGAGGGACTGGAACGGTAGGAGAGAATGTGTTGTGTGGGATGGAGGGGAAGGAATGTGGGGTGAGGTTAAGGCGGGGGGTGTTCCGTGGGTCCTTTCCTCTGGGGATGAGGTTCTGGAAGGATTTCTTTAGGGCAGTGAGCCCAGATCATCACACACAAGGTTTCCTGTGGGCTTCTCTGCTCCATACTGGGGGGTGTACACTCGCTCATGCAGGCATAGAGTACAAACCCCAAAGTCACTCTGGGACCCATTTTAAAGGTATAAAAGAAGGCAGCCAAGCAGTAGTCTCATCAGATGGACAATACACAGTAGTCTCATCAGATGGACAATACACAGTAGTCTCATCAGATGGACAATACACAGTAGTCTCATCAGATGGACAATACACAGTAGTCTCATCAGATGGACAATACACAGTAGTCTCATCAGATGGACAATACACAGTAGTCTCATCAGATGGACAATACACAGTAGTCTCATCAGATGGACAATACACAGTAGTCTCATCAGATGGACAATACACAGTAGTCTCATCAGATGGACAATACACAGTAGACTGAGCAGTTGCTGTAGTTGCAGCAGTAAAGGTTGTTGTAGCAGTGACTCAGAAGTGATACATCACAATTAGGGAGATCATTAGCACAGTGTTAGAAGCAATACACGTAAGCTATTGAGAGGGCATTTTTATAGTAGTTGCACAGTGGGGGGTAGTTTATTAAAGTGCATGCTGTAGCGTTAGTTTGTGACAAGAAAAAGGCAACTTAAATGTGAGTCTGAGCAGAAACAGCATCAAATTGTAGAGGACCTCCAGAGTCTGGTCTTCAGACAGGGGGAGACATGCTGAGGAAGCCCAGGAGGAGCCCTCTGAGGTGGGGTAGCCGCAGTGTGGAAAAGCTACCTCTGGTGCCACTGAGATCGTGTGAGTCAGTCATTGGTTCAGCTCTGGGCTTAGGTGTGTGTGTGTGTGTGTGTGTGTGTGAGAGAGAGAGACTACAGTGCGAGGCTAGACTGTGTGTATAACCTTGCCTTGCTGTAATGTATTCAGCCTTGCTCCATGACTCTTGTTTATGTGTGCCAGTCTATTTCTCCATGAAGGTCTTGCAGACATTTAGCCCTAAGTGACTGAGTCTGGATCTCACTAAATGTCACTGTTCATTGCAACCTCTTGCTCTGCCTAGTACTCAATGTTATGGGCTGTATGAAATGGAAGGGGATGATGTATGGCTTGAGTGTGGAAAAGATACACCACCAAGTATCACTTCAAACAAGTGTTACTGTCTCCTATCTCTTCAAGTAAAAAATTTAATATTTGTTTTCACTGCTCCCCCTTATATTTTAAAAATATTTCTCTATTATTGTTTTTTCTTTGAAGTAAATTTAGCCCACTTTTGCTCCAGCCCCAGCTGTTGTTTTTGATTAATAGATTTTTGCAGCTCTGTTAAACCCATTATCTGGCCAGACCTTATGTTTACCCCCTGAAATGGCTCCCTGGGTTTCTGAGCACTATGTTACAGGGTAACAAGGTTCATCAACAAAGTAAGATTTTGCCCATAATGAGTCTCTCTCTCTCTCTCTTTATCGCTGACTAAAGGTTGTCAAATGTCAGGCTTTTCTACATAAGTATTGACCTGTTGCAACCTCACTCCACACACACTGTACTGATTGGTCTATTTGTATCCATCATTAAATACTCATATCACTCTTATTGAATAGTGCTGCATAAGTGTGGTATTCTCTCTCTCATTTTATCCCTCCCTCTTCACCCTTCATTATTCACTCTTCATTATTCATTACTTCATTATTCACTCTTCATTATTCACTCTTCATTACTTCATTATTCACTCTTCATTATTCACTCTTCATTATTCACTCTTCATTACTTCATTATTCACTCTTCATTATTCACTCTTCATTATTGACTCTTCATTATTCATTACTTCATTATTCACTCTTCATTATTCATTACTTCATTATTCACTCTTCATTATTCATTACTTCATTATTCACTCTTCATTATTCATTACTTCATTATTCACTCTTCATTATTCATTACTTCATTTTTCACTCTTCATTATTCATTACTTCATTATTCACTCTTCATTATTCATTACTTCATTATTCACTCTTCATTATTCATTACTTCATTTTTCATTACTTCATTATACACTCTTCATTATTCATTACTTCATTATTCACTTTTCATTATTCATTATTCATTACTTCATTATTCACTCTTCGTTATTCACTCTTCATTATTCATTACTTCATTATTCGCTCTTCATTATTCACTCTTCAATACTTCATTATTCATTACTTTATTACTTCATTATTCACTCTTCCTTATTCATTACTTCATTATTCACTCTTCATTACTTCATTATTCACTCTTCATTATTCACTCTTCATTACTTCATTACTTCATTATTCATTACTTCATTATTCACTCTTCATTATTCACTCTTCATTACTTCATTCCAAAGCTTAAATACCTCCGTAGTCCACCGCACTCCTCTTTCCTCTTCTCTCCCCTCTCTCTCTCCTCAGAAAGTGGAAGCATCTGAGCAGTATAACTCTTGTGGCATACATGTCTCTGGCTTTATGCCCGACACACTAATAACCTTAACCACCCTCAGGTCAGCGAAAGCAAACACACGCGTCTCACACACAAACATTCATATGGTTGTATAGCATTTGACACCTAACTGTTTTACTGCTACAGCACCTGTATATAGGGCCAGATAATAGCCTGATCATTGAAATAAAATGGGCAAGAATGGTCTAATTTGTGGTAGAATGGCATCATTCCACATGCCATCTATCAATAGGGTCAGAATAACTATATTTAGTCAGAACTGTCTCTGTCATTGAGAGGTAAAATTAAGAATCAGGTCTTTCAGTGGTTTTGTAAGAATGAAGTCTTTGAGTGAGATAGTGGGGATAGTTAGTTAGAATAGACTCTTTCTTTGAATGGTGCTGTTGGAATGCAGTGTGTGAATGGTTAAATGGTAAATGGTGCTGTTAGAATGCAGTGTGTGAATGGTTAACTGGTGAATGGTGCTGTTAGAATCCAGTGTGTGAATGGTTAAATGGTAAATGGTGCTGTTAGAATGCAGTGTGTGAATGGTTAACTGGTGAATGGTGCTGTTAGAATCCAGTGTGTGAATGGTTAAATGGTGAATGGTGCTGTTAGAATGCACTGTGTGAATAGTTAAATGGGACTAGGGTATTTGAATAGAGTCTTTGTCCTGCTGGTCCTGATTAGCTGAGATAAGGTAGGACAGGATGGTAGGCAGGACAGGAGGAGAGGCCATGCTCTGTTAGTGCAGGTAAATGAGGACATAGAAATGAGCCCTGGGCCTTTATTCACAAAGTCTCAGAGTAAGAGTTCTGTTCTAGGATCAATTTGGCATTTCAGACCATAATGAATAAGATAATGGGACCTGTTGCTAGATCCTAGCACTCCTACTCTGAGATACTTTGTAAATACAAGCTCAGAGCTGTGATCCCTGTGTACCTGCGCTGACTTGGGTAGGGGGACTAGTATACACATGTCCAGGTATGAGTGTTTCAGACATATAACTACAATTACAAATACTATGTCTATGGTTTCAGATGCAGAGGCAGACCCAGTTTAGCTCATGTAACAGATTACATGAAATGTCATATCCTGAGGTAAACACACATGAGTTACATGGGCAGGTATAGGAGAAAATGGTAATGAGCAGGGAGGGTCAGCTATTGTCCTGTAGTGTAGTGGTTAGAGGAGGTAACCTGAGGTGGGAAGAGGAAGTCAGGGCAGGGTAATGCCTGAGTGACATGCTGCAGGCTATAAATCACCGACAGCCTGAGAGCGAAGAGGGAGGGAGTATGGGAATGAGAGCAGGAGGGCAGAGGTAAAGAGTGGTAGGGCGGAGGTAGAGATAGCGAGGGAGCGACACAGAGGGAATGCAGCAGTCCTGCCTGAACTGAGCTGCATGGAACTGGACCTAAAGGAGTGGAGACAGGGATTCTTGGAAGAGGGGAAGGGGAGTGGGGGAACTACAGGAGAGGACGGCAGAGAGGTGTCAGAACTAGGAGGAGAGGAGGAGGAAGAGTGTGAGGTAGAGTTGGACTCTGGACTGTGTGTAGAGGGGGAGTCAGAGCGGAGTGTAGGACAGATGGGGCTAGACTCAGGGGAACGAATAGAGGGACAGAAGGAGCAGGAGGATCATTGGCTTAACATGGAGGGACAGCTAGAGTGTTTACCTGGACGTCAGGGAGAGTTAGAGTTAGGTTTGGACTCAAGGTTGACAGGGGAGAGCATGGAGGAATCACACATGAAGGAACTATCAGATGTATATTCATGGGAAAAGATTAAGAGAGGGACAGAGATAGATAAAAGGATAGAGGTAGAGGGGGAGAGGGTGGAAACTCGCATATGGATGGGGGGAGAGACTGAGGACAAAAGTATGGAGGAAGAGTTGAAGTTGCGTTTAAGGCCGGTGAAGGAGAAAAGAGGGATGTCTGTTCGTATTTCCCTGGAGGAGGTGGAGAGATACTACCGTTTCTCCCGTTGCTGCTACTGGCTACAAAGTGAGTGTTAGAGCATAGCTCTCTCTCTCTGATGCTCTCTCTCTCTCTTGCTCTCTTTCTCTCTCCCCATCTGTCTTACTTACCAATTCTCTTTCCCTATCTATCTTTCTTTCTCATCAACTAAATCTCTCTCCCTATCTGTCTCGATCCCTCTCTATTTCTGTCTTTTATGCGAGGGTTCTATCTTCTCTCCCCCCATTTAATGTGAATCCCCTCTACAGACTGTCTTGTTGGTCTGTATTGTAGATGATAATGAAATGGCCGGATGTATTTTCTATCCACTGTGGCCATTGAAATCCACTGTTGACATTCAACATTTCCTTTAGTATTATCTCAAAGTTTTCAATGGGCTGCATTTAAAATCAAGTTAAAGAAATATATATAATTTCTTTGTGCAAACAAATACTTTGAGTCATATATATATATATAAATATATAATTGAAGTCGGAAGTTTACATACACTTAGGTTGTAGTCATTAAAACTAGTTTTTTAACCACTCCACAAATTTCTTGTTAACAAACTATAGTTTTGGCAAGTCGGTTAGGACATGTACTTTGTGCATGACACAAGTCATTCTTCCAACAATTGTTTACAGACAGATTATTTAACTTATAATTCACTGTATCACAATTCCAATGGGTCAGACGTTTACATACACTAAGTTGACTGTGCCTTTAAACAGCTTGGAGAATTCCAAGAAAATGATGTCATGGTTTTAGAAGTTTCTAATTGACATCATTTGAATCAATTGGAGGGATACCTGTGGATGTATTTCAAGGCCTACCTTCAAACTCAGTGCCTCTTTGCTTGACATCATGGGAAAATCAGAAAAAAAAATTGTAGACCTCCACAAGTCTGGTTCATCCTTGAGAGCAATTTCCAAACGTCTTAAGGTACCACGTTCATCTGTACAAACAATAGAACGCAAGTATAAACACCATGGGACCACGTAGCCATCATAGCGCTCAGGAAGGAGACACTTTCTGTCTCCTAGAAATGAATGTACTTTGGTGCGAAAAGTGCAAATCAATCCCAGAACAACAGCAAAGGACCTTGTGAAGATGCGGGAGGAAACAGGTACAAAAGTATCTATATCCACAGTCAAACAAGTCCTATATTGACATAACCTGAGAGGCCGCTCAGCAAGGAAGAAGGCACTGCTCCAAAACCACCATAAAAAAGCATTGGGACAAAGATCATACTCTTTTGAGAAATGTCCTTTGGTCTGATGAAACAAAAATAGAACTGTTTGGCCACAATGACCATCGTTATGTTTGGAGGAAAAAGGGGGATGCTTGCAAGTCGAAGAACACCATCCCAACCATGAAGCACGGGGGTAGCAGCATCATGTTGTGGGGGTGCTTTGCTGCAGGAGGGACTGGTGCACTTCACAAAATAGATGGCATCATGAGAGGAATGGTATGTGGATATATTGAAGCAACATCTCAAGACATCAGTTACAACTTGGTCACAAATGGGTCTTCCAAATGGACAATGACCCAAGCATACTTCCAAAGTTGTGGCTAAATAGCTTAAGGACAACAAAATCAAGGTATTGGAGTGGCCATCACAAAGCCCTGACCTCGATCCCATAGAAATTTTGTGGGCAGAACTGAAAAAGCATGTGCGAGCAAGGAGGCCTACAAACCTGACTCAGTTACACCAGCTCTGTCAGGAGGAATGGGCCAAAATTCACCCAACGTATTGTGGGAAGCTTGTGGAAGGCTACCTGCAACATTTGACCCAAGTTAAACAATTTAAAGGCAATGCTACCAAATACTAATTGAGTGTATGTAAACTTCTGACCGACTGGGAATGTGGTGAAAGAAATAAAAGCTGAAATAAATAATTCGCTCTACTATTATTATGACATTTTAGATTCTTAAAATAAAGTGGTGATCCCAACTGACCTAAAACAGGGAATTTTTACTAGGATTAAATGTCAGGAATTGTGAAAAACTGAGTTTAAATGTATTTGGCTAAGGTGTATGTAAATTTCCGACTTCAACTGTACCCCATTCCGAATAGGATGCATAGCTTTTGACCAGAGCCCTATAAGGGATCAAAAGTAGTGCACTATATGGGTGATAGTGTGTGAGAATACGATTTTGAGACGTAGCCATAGTGCTGTAAAATATCTACACGAGGAAGCCAAAGAAAAAGGAACAGGATCAAGAGAACTGAATATGAATCAATTTGACTATACAGAAGAGGAACCAGATGCTGTGAAACAGTGGGTTATTTTAAAACTGTGTTGGATGAGCTTCTCTATAGAATCTTTGTCATCATATAGTGAGTTAGCATGGCTGCTCAGGGATTAATAGGATGATGCCTTTGGTGTTGGACTGGCAAAGATAAATGTTTTAGAGCTTTAAATTGAGTTCACATGTTTTATGGCTCTTTGTTTGGTGGATGACCCCATAAGGACTGTATTTCACATCTGGTGTTTACCCAAGCTACTAGTATTTACTCTAGGTAATGAGTTTTTGGTGATGGTGTACAGTAAAAGGTTAAAGACTAACAGAAACGTGTCTTTCACTCTCAAATACATCATCTACAGATACAAGACGATACAGTGCATTCGGAAAGTATTCAGACCTCTTGACATTTTCAATTTTTTTAAGTTACAGCCTTAATCTAAAATATATTTTTTTAAATCGTCATTCTATACACAATACCTCATAATGACATAGCGGGGGGGGACTTTTGGAAATTATTACAAATAAAAAACGGATGCTTTATTTACATAAGTATTCAGACCCTTTGCTATGAGACTAGAAAATGAGCTCAGGTGCATCCTGTTTCCATTGATCATCCTTGATGTATCTACAACTTGATTGTAGTCCACCTTTGGTAAATTAAATTGATTGGACATGATTTGGAAAGGCACACACCCGTCTATGTAAGGTCCCACAGTTGACAGTGGATGTCAGAACAAAAACAAGCTGTGAGGTCAAAGGAATTGTCCATAGAACTCCGAGACAGGATTGTGTCAAGGCACAGATCTGGGGAAGGGTAATTTCTGCAGCATTGAAGGTCCCCAAGAACACAGTGGCCTTCATCATTCTTAAATGGAAGAAGTTTGGAACCACCAAGGCCCTTCCTAGAGCTGGCCGCCCGGACAAACTGAGCAATCAGGGTAGTAGGGCCTTGGTCAGGGACTTGACCAAGAACCTGATGGTCACTCTGACAGAGCTCCAGAGTTCCTTCGTGGAGATGGGAGAACTTTGCTGAATGACAACCATCTCTGCAGCACTCCACCAATCAGGCCTTTATGGTAGAGTGGCCAGACGTAAGCCACTCCTCAGTCAAAGGCACATGACAGCCCGCTTGGATTTTGTCAAAAGTCACCGAAAGACTCTCAGAACACGAGAAACAAGATTCTCTGGTCTGATGGAACCAGTATTGAACTCTTTGGCCTGAATACCAAGCGTCACGTCTGGAGGAAACCTGGCACCATCCCTATGGTGAAGCATGGTGGTGGCAACATCATGCTGTGGGGATGTTTTTCAGTGGCAGAGACTGAGAGTCTAGTCAGGATCGAGGAAAGATGAACGAAGCAAAGTACAGCGATATCCTTGATGAAAACCTGCACCCATGACTGTGTGGCCACACAGGCCTCCAACTCAATCATTAAGTTTGCAGACGACACAACATTAGTAGGCCTGATTACCAACAATGATGAGACAGCCTACAGGGAGGAGGTGAGGGCCCGGAATGGTGCCAGGAAAGAAACCTCTCATTCGACGTCAACAAAACAAAAGAGCTGATCGTGGCCTTCAGGAAACAGCAGAGGGAGCACGGCCCTATCCACATTGACAGGACCGCAGTGGAGAAGGTGGAAAGCTTCAAGTTCCTCGGCATACACATCATTGACGATCTGAAATCGTCCACCCACACAGACTGTGTGGTGAAAAAGGCGCCGCAGCACCTCTTCAACCTCAGGAGGCTGAAGAAATGTGTCTTGGCCCCTAAACCCTCACAAACTACCTGTACAGGTGCATCAAAGCTGGGACCGAGAGACTGAAAAACTGCTTCTACCCGGTTACGCAACCCTGCACTATAGAGGCTGCTGCCCTATATACATAGACTTGGAATCCCTGGCCACTTTAGTAAGGGAACACAAGTCACTTAATGTTTAAATAATGTTTACATACTGCTTTACTCATCTCATGTACTGTATTTTAGTCAATGCCACTCCGACATTGCTCAATCTAATATTTATATATTTCTATTCTTTTACTTTAGATGTGTGTGTATTGTTGCAAATTGTTTTTAGATACTACTGCCCTGTCGGAGCTAGGAACAGAAGCATTTCACTACACCCGCAGTAAGATCTGCCAAATGTTGTGTATGTGACCAATACAATTTGATTTGATTTTGAATGCTCAGGACCTCAGACTGGGTCTAAAGTACACATTCTTACTTTAGACCCAGGACAACAACCCTAAGCACACAGCCAAGACAACGCAGTAGTGGCTTCGGGACATGTGTCTGAATGTCCCTGAGTGGCCCAGCCAGAGCCCAGACTTGAACCCGATCGAACATCTCTGGAGAGACTTGAAAATAGCAGTACAGCGATGCTCCCCATCCAACCTGACAGAGCTTGAGAGGATCTGCAGAGAAGAATGGGAGAAACTCCCAGCTTGTGCCAAGCTTGTAGCGTCATACCCAAGAAGACTCAAGGCTGTAATCACTGTTGAAGGTGTTTCAAAAAAGTACTGAGTAAAGGGTCTGAATACTTATGTAAATGTGATTTTCTGTTTTTTTATTTGTAATACATTTGTAAAATAAAATCCAAAAACCTGTTTTTGCTTTGTCATTATGGGGTATTGTGTGTAGATTGATGAGGGGGGAAACTATTTAATCCATTTTAGAATAAGGCTGTAATGTAACAAAAATGTAAGGTTTCTGAATGCTTTCCGAATGCACTGTACATAATGTATTTACTGTAGCTCAAAATACTTCTTATATATCCAAACCGGCCTCAAAAACAGCATTTAGCAGAAATCCACTCTTTTTGCGTCACTTGCTATGTCATTGTGACATCATTACCGATATTGGCAGACGTTTCTAGAGGCAGAGAGAAAGATAGAGGTCCCAGATCTCTCTAATGGTTTCTGTATCCACAGATAGATAATATTTCTACGTATGTGTCTTTGCTCCTGGTGGGAATCATCAACTGATACACCTGCTGCCAACCACACCCATTGTAAAGGCCCTGAAGGCTTAATAATGTATTGTTCTGTGTAGATGAAGGGAAGAGAGAGAGGAAGAGATAGGGAGGACAAGGAAGAAAGGGAGACGAGGTCAATGGGAAAAAAAGAGTGAGGGGAGGAGAAGGGAGAGATGATACCTCTGTGGGATCTGCCAGGGGTGTGATGGGTGTGTGTTGGTTATGTGAGAGGGTGCCATGCTCACTGTGTGAGTGCCCCTGAGCAGTCGGTGCATAAATGAAAGCTGTTACGTGTGTCTGTGTGATATTGTCAGCAGCTGCTTGACTAACGCTAAGACTGTCCAATCACCTCAGGGCATAAGTAACCAACATTGCCAGGGAAGAAACCCTATATCACAGAAAGTGACAATCACATGGGTGTATACAGTACTTAGTTAACGATTTTCAATCTTGTGAGTTTCCCGCATAACTTCTGTTGTTGTTGTGAACGCCGCAGCCCGTCTGGTGTTCAACCTTCCCAAGTTCTCTCACGTCACCCCGCTCCTCCGCTCTCTCCACTGGCTTCCAGTTGAAGCTCGCATCCGCTACAAGACCATGGTGCTTGCCTACGGAGCTGTGAGGGGAACGGCACCTCAGTACCTCCAGGCTCTGATCAGGCCCTACACCCAAACAAGGGCACTGCGTTCATCCACCTCTGGCCTGCTCGACTCCCTACCACTGAGGAAGTACAGTTCCCGCGCAGCCCAGTCAAAACTGTTCGCTGCTCTGGCCCCCCAATGGTGGAACAAACTCCCTCACGACGCCAGGACAGCGGAGTCAATCACCACCTTTCGGAGACACCTGAAACCCCACCTCTTTCAGGAATACCTAGGATAGGATAAAGTAATCCTTCTCACCCCCCCTTAAAATATTTAGATGCACTATTGTAAAGTGGCTGTTCCACTGGATGTCTTAAGGTGAATGCACCAATTTGTAAGTCGCTCTGGATAAGAGCGTCTGCTAAATGACTTAAATGTAAATGTAAATGTAAATGTTGTTCCTGTTCCCCTAGTCTCTACTCTCCTCAGCTCAGGTTGCAGCTTTGAAGTCTCATGATGAAAGGGTGAAGCTTACGTCTCTCTCCAATGATCAATCGCTTAATACCATCAACATCTGTTAGCAGCCACTGAGCCACACAGTGGACAGAGTCACCTGTCTGGGTGGGGTGATCGGCTCATATAGCAGTAACAGGAGCCCTGCTTTAGATCAATAGTCATTTACATGTACCCAGTAGAATTGACCCAGAGAAAAAGTAGCTCTGACCTCTCAGCTCTGCTTCCTGTTGGGATAGTGAGATGGAGTGTCTAGACCGAACAGTAGTAGGTGATGGTTCTAGTGGGATCTGTACGGTGTGAGAGAGGTTATAGGTCTCTGATCTCTACTTATCGTTCCTATGTGTTAGTGTGTTTGGGGTGCTGTGTAGATTCATGTGCTATAGATTAGTATAATCTCCGTGGGTCGACTGGCCTGCAGTCACCTGCCACCCTAAACACGGGCATATGTGCTGCTCTCTCTGTGATGTCACGAAGCATTATGTGCACATGCACATACAGTACCTTTGTGATGTCACTGAACAGGCTTTTTTAACGAGAGCTGATCTCCACTCAGCGCATAACTGAATACAATTGCACTAGAATTGTTTATTTTTTTAAATTATTTTATTATTCTATTGATATTTTTTGTATGTTTTAGCCTTTTCTTGTTAATACCTGTGTTTTGTGAGACATGTTTGATGTAGCAATGTAAGTTGTGGATTTTCGTATTATGAATAAAAATGTATTAAAAAATAAATAATTGATCTTCACTTTTCATTATGTCACAGACCTGTTTACCGGTAACCATGCGCTGTTCTCTTTGTGATATCACCTATCTTATATTTTCAGCATGGGACTCTGCTCTTCTGTGACATCACAAACCTTTCACATTCTTAACCAAAGCATTCAACTGTCTTTATGGTGTCACTTTGTTTACATTTGCATCTAAACGTTTACATTATAATGGCGACATAGTGTTGATGTCTTCACTATTATTAGACAAAGTAGAAAATAGTCAAAAATAAAGAGAAACCCTTGAATGAGTAGGTGTGTCCAAACATTTGACTGGTACTGTATGTGCATGTGGACCTATGCATGACAAATAGACACTCAGCCCAGCTAATCGATGGCCTGCGCCACACAAAAGACACAAGGCGTACACTATAACGCAACCAGCATGCTAGATCGTCTATATGTTTCAATATTTTGCTTAATATTTCAATATATACTGTGTGCGAGTGTTTGCATGTGTGTGTGTATGTGTGTGCATGTGTGTATGAAAGAGAGCTCTGTGCAGTGCTGCCCAGAGGCCAAGGCTGTCACTTGAAAGGTCCCCTCATGGCCAAACAAAGAGCCCTGTTGGGAAAGGGGGGAATGAGAATCTCCACAGCAGAGCTTCAATATTTGTGGTGTTTGTATGTAAGGGGAGTGTCTGTAGAGACAGAGTGTGAAACAGACAGTGACAGACATGACAGTGTGTGTTTTAGGCTGAAACGACCGTCTACACTATCAGTAGTACCTAGAGGAGGTGAGCCTGGCTCAGCATGGCCCTGAACCAAGTGTCCCTGCTCTGTCACGACGTCAGCAACCTGTGGCTGAAGCTCCAGCACAGGACTGGTTGGTCTTAATGTCTGTCTTTCGGTTGGTTGGTTGTCTGTCTCTGTCTACATTTACATTTAAGTCATTTAGCAGACGCTCTTATCCAGAGCGACTTACAAATTGGTGCATTCACCTTATGACATCCAGTGGAACAGTAGTGCATCTAAATCTTTTAAGGGGGAGGGGGGGTGAGAGGGATTACTTTATCCTATCCTAGGTATTCCTTAAAGAGGTGGGGTTTCAGGTGTCTCCGGAAGGTGGTGATTGACTCCGCTGTCCTGGCGTCGTGAGGGAGTTTGTTCCAGAGCCAGAGCAGACTGAGGTGCGGGGCCTTGTGAGGGAGCGGAGACGGGTGACGTGAGAGAACTTGGGAAGGTTGAACACCAGACGGGCTGGGGCGTTCTGGATGAGTTGTAGGGGTTTAATGGCACAGGCAGGGAGCCCAGCCAACAGCGAGTTGCAGTAATCCAGACGGGAAATGACAAGTGCCTGGATTAGGACTTGCGCCGCTTCCTGTGTGAGGCAGGGTCGTACTCTGCGGATGTTGTAGAGCATGAACCTACAGGAACGGGCCACCGCCTTGATGTTAGTTGAGAACGACAGGGTGTTGTCCAGGATCACGCCAAGGTTCTTAGCGCTCTGGGAGGAGGACACAATGGAGTTGTCAACCGTGATGGCGAGATCATGGAACGGGCAGTCCTTCCCCGGGAGGAAGAGCAGCTCCGTCTTGCCGAGGTTCAGCTTGAGGTGGTGATCCGTCATCCACACTGATATGTCTGCCAGACATGCAGAGATGCGATTCGCCACCTGGTCATCAGAAGGGGGAAAGGAGAAGATTAATTGTGTGTCGTCTGCATAGCAATGATAGGAGAGACCATGTGAGGTTATGACAGAGCCAAGTGACTTGGTGTATAGCGAGAATAGGAGAGGGCCTAGAACAGAGCCCTGGGGGACACCAGTGGTGAGAGCACGTGGTGTGGAGACGGATTCTCGCCACGCCACCTGGTAGGAGCGACCTGTCAGGTAGGACGCAATCCAAGCGTGGGCCGCGCCGGAGATGCCCAACTCGGAGAGGGTGGAGAGGAGGATCTGATGGTTCACAGTATCGAAGGCAGCCGATAGGTCTAGAAGGATGAGAGCAGAGGAGAGAGAGTTAGCTTTAGCAGTGCGGAGCGCCTCCGTGATACAGAGAACATGTTACTTACAGTAGACGATGGACATTGTTGAAGTGACATGCTGTTTTGGTGCTGTAATAATATTGACGTAGACTGTCTGTGCTGTACTAATGCGGACCTGACACTACTGGTTTTGTTTTTGTGAATAATGTAACATGTCAGTTTGGGGCATGTCCGCTCTAACCACTAGGCTACCTGCCACCCCTAGCATGTGTAGGATGGTCATCTGAATCAGGGTTCGTTTGGCAGCTGGGGTAAAAGAGGAGCGATTACGATAGAGGAAACCAAGTCAAGATGTAACTTTAACACATACAGTTGAAGTCAGATGTTTACATACACCTTAGCCAAATACATTTAAACTCAGTTTATCACAATTCCTGACATTTAATCAGAGTAAAACGTCCCTGTCTTCGGTCAGTTAAGATCACCACTTTATTTTAAGAATGTGAAATGTCAGAATAATAGTTGAGAGAATCATTTATTTTGTTGTGGCTATTTTGCCACAACTTTGGAAGTATGCTTGGGGTCATCGTCCATTTGGAAGATCCATTTGCGACCAAGCTGTAACTTCCTGACTGATGTCTTGAGATGTTGCTTCAATATATCCACATCATTTTCCTCCCTCATGATGCCATCTATTTTGTGAAGTGCACCAGCCCCTCCTGCAGCAAAGCACCCCCACAACATGATGCTGCCACCCCCGTGCTTCACGGTGGGTACGGTGTTCTTTGGCTTGCAAGCTTCCCCTTTTTCCTCCAAACATAACAATGGTCATTATGGCCAAACAGTTCTATTTTTGTTTCATCAGACCAGAGGACATTTCTCCAAAAAGTACGATCTTTGTCCCCATGTGCGGGTGCAAACCGTAGCCTGGCTTTTTTAGGGCGGTTTTGGAGCAGTGGCTTCTTCCTTGCTGAGCGGCCTTTCAGGTTATGTTGATATAGGACTCGTTTAACTGTGGATATAGATACTTTTGTACCTGTTTCCTTCAGCATCTTCACAAGGTCCTTTGCTGTTGTTCTGGGATTGATTTGCACTTTTCGCACCAAAGTACGTTCATCTCTAGGAGACAAAACGCGTATCCCTCCTGAGAGGTATGACGGCTGTGTTGTCCCATGGTGTTTAAACTTGCGTACTATTGTATGTACAGATGAACGTGGTACCGTCAGGCGTTTGGAAATTGCTCCCAAGGATGAACCAGGCTTGTAGAGGTCTGCAAATGTTTTCCTCAGATCTTGGCAGATTTATTTTGAATACACCTCCAATTGACTCAAATTATGTAAATTAGAATTTTCCAAGCTGTTTAAAGGCACAGTCAACTTAGTGTATGTTAACTTCTGACCCACTGGAATTGTGAAACAGTGAATTATAAGTGAAAGAATCTGTCTGTAAACAATTGTTGGAAATTACTTGTCATGCCCAAAGTAGATGTCCTAACCAACTTGCCAAAACTATAGTTTGTTAACAAGAAATGTGTGGAGTGGTTGAAAAATGAGTTTTAAAGACTCCAACCTAAGTGTATGTAAACTTCCGACTTCAACTGTATCAAAGCCACAGGCTGAGAGAAGGACAGTGTACCATCTAGCCATACTCCCAAGTATTTGTATGAGGTGACTACCTCAAGCTCTAAACCCTCAGAGGTAGTAATCACACCTGTGGGGAGAGGGGCATTATTCTTACCAAACCACATTACCTTTTGTTTTGGAGGTGTTCAGAGCAAGGTTAAGGGTAGAGAAAGCTTGTTGGACACTAAGAAAGCTTTGTTGTAGAGCATTTAACACAAAATACGGGGAGGGACCAGCTGAGTATAAGACTGTAACGTCTGTATATAAATGGATGAGAGAGCTTCCTACTGCCTGAGCTATATTGTTGATGTAAATTGAGAAGAGTGACTTTATACACGGCACTCTTTGAGAGAGGTGGTTAGCAAACCAGGCCAAAGACCCCTCAGAGACACCAATACTCCTTAGCCGCCCCACAAGACGTATCAAAAGCTTTGGCCGAGTTAATAAATATAGCAGCACAACATTGCCTAGAATCAAGAGCAATGGTGACATCATTGAGGACCTTCAAAGGTTGCAGTGACACATCCATAACCTGAGCGGAAACCAGATTGCATACCCGAGAGAATACTATAGACATCAAGAAAGCCAGTCAGTAGACTATTGACAAGTTTTTCCAACACTTTTGATCAACAGGGCAAAATAGAAATAGGCCTAAAGCAGTTAGGATCAGCTTGATCTCCCACTTTAAATAAAGGATGAACCGTGGCTGCCTTCCAAGCAATGGGAACCTCCCCAGAAAGGAGAGACAGGTTAAAAAGGTTGGAGAGGCTTGGCGATGATAGGAGCAGCAACCTTAAAGAAGAAAGGTTCTAAACCATCTGACCCAGATGTTTTTTTGGGGTCAAGTTTAAGGAGCTCCTTTAGCACCTCGGACTCAGTGACCGCCTGCAGGGAGAAACTTTGTAGTGGGGCAGTGGAAAAGAGGGAGAAGCTCCACGGATAGTCACATTAGAAGGGGTGGGAGATGAGGAAATGTTGGACAGGCAAGGAGGCATGGCTGAGTCAAATGGGAATCCTGACTTAATTAAGTGGTGATTAAAGAGCTCAGCCATTTGCTTCTTGTCAGTAACAACCACATCGTCAACATTAAGGGACATGGGCAGCTGTGAGGAGGAGGGTTTGTGTTGACATAGTGTTGAAGTGACAGGAACACACCCAGGAAGCTCAGAGAAAAGTGAATATTACTCTCTGTAGATCATCCCTTTAGCTCATTGGAGAAGAAGGGATGTGATGAAGGGAGATGGAGAGACAGACATGCTCCTAGACATTCTCTACCTCAGAACATTTTACTGTGAGAGTGTTGCGTAACAGCAGTGCTCCTTCACGTTGAAACTGATGTCCTGTCCCGAAAGGAAGGCTTGGCCACTGAATAATTCAAGAGAGGAGAGAGTGGTTATCTCTGGTTAGTGGTCTGACATGACATCCGTGAGATAAACAGTGTTGTGGCCCTAGAAAGTCTGCCAGGCTCGTTTCTAACGTTACATTTACATTTGAGTCATTTAAGAGTTAGCGTCTGCTAAATATCTTTCTATCTGTGTCTGTGGTCTGTGTGTGTGTAATATAATCCTATAGTTTGTAGAGCATCACTGTGGCTTTCTGTTCCATCGATCTGTTGTGCTCTGTACTGTTAGGCCCTCAGTCTCAACAGTATGACTTTTGCCAGACTCCCACTGTATTGGCACTACCTGCATAAAGAGAACTGCTTGATCCCACTGTATTGGCACTACCTGCATAAAGAGAACTGCTTGATCCCACTGTATTGGCACTACCTGCATAAAGAGAACTGCTTGATCCCACTGTATTGGCACTACCTGCATAAAGAGAACTGCTTGATCCCACTGTATTGGCACTACCTGCATAAAGAGAACTGCTTGATCCCACTGTATTGGCACTACCTGCATAAAGAGAACTGCTTGATCCCACTGTATTGGCACTACCTGCATAAAGAGAACTGCTTGATCCCACTGTATTGGCACTACCTGCATAAAGAGAACTGCTTGATCCCACTGTATTGGCACTACCTGCATAAAGAGAACTGCTTGATCCCACTGTATTGGCACTACCTGCATAAAGAGAACTGCTTGATCCCACTGTATTGGCACTACCTGCATAAAGAGAACTGCTTGATCCCACTGTATTGGCACTACCTGCATAAAGAGAACTGCTTGATCCCACTGTATTGGCACTACCTGCATAAAGAGAACTGCTTGATCCCACTGTATAACTAACTATCTGTAGCTGTTTAGAAATGGATGCAGAGAAACCTATTTTTGTGACTGGCTGGGAGTATAGTATGTTCTGTATGTAACCATCTTGTTTGAGTTTCTAGGATCCATGCTATTAATGTATGTCATCCAGGGACAGGATGTGAACACACATACGCACAGGCACACTTTATTGTAATACTCTTATCAATTATTTATTTATACATTATACAGTTGCAACCTACTAGCATACCAAACTACAGCTATTTGTACACAGTTACAGAGACTAGAGACTCCTGGTCAATAGTTCAGCTCAACTGCTCTTCTGGTAAATCATTGATACCGATTCAACCCCAAACCCCTCACAGCAAAGTCAGCACAAGTACAGTATAATCCTCAGAGTGAGGTGAATTATACTGTATAATATAGAAATAAATCATTGATAGAGTATTATGCTACCAGATCTCCTTATTACAAATGGACAACAGAAATATTAGCCAACAGCTACGCACATCCTGTGAACTGGACATATACCGCATATTAGTTATAGAGGCAGTACACACCTTCAGGTACTACAGAACAATAACGATACCAGTGGAGGCTGCTGAGGGGAGGACGGCTCATAATAATGGCTGGAACGGAGTAAATGGAATGGCACCATGTGTTTTATATTTAATACCACTCCACTGATGCCGCTCCAGCCATTACCACGAGCCTGTCCTCCCCAATTAAGCTGCCACCAACCTCCTGTGATTGAAAGAAGTCTGTTCCGCTTTTAGGAAATTGCATTTCTAGGTAGAAATATGCTGACTGAAGAATGGGCGATTTTGGGGCTGCGTCAGTGTCTCTGAACTACTTTTGTTCCTGTGTACCAGCAATGATTACGAACCTACTGTAGCCATTCCCTCCCTGCTGACCTGGGCCTCTGAGTCAAAGCAGCATGTCTTGTCACCCCATCTCCACCTTCACTGCCTGGCTGGAGCTGCCCTGGCTGGGGCTACCTGGCTTTGGCTACCTGGCTGGGGCTGCCTGGCTGGGGCTGCCAGGCTGGGGCTGCCTAGATGGGTCTGCCTGGCTGGGTCTGCCTGGCTGGGTCTGCCTGGATGGGGCTGCCTGGCTGGGGCTGCCTGGCTGGGGCTACCGGGCTACCTAGCTGGGGCTATGCTGAGCCCTGCAAGGGAGGCCCATTATCAAATGATTTGAATACCAATGATGGGAGTTCGTGGGGGGATAGAGCTGGGAAGGCAGTGAATGGCTGTGGCTTTTATCTGAAAACTTGTTTCATTAATGGTGTGTCAGGACCCAAATCATTTGTAGCATTCTGCTCTCTGGTCTGCGTTTCAGATGATTATTTGTTCACTATTCTGCACGTCTGTACTGCTCATAACGTCTATACAGGCTGTAATAACTTAATGTTCTGTTTTTGTGTGAGTATGTCTAGCTCTTTCATACTTTTGCGATGGTTCTTTCATTCAATGCGATATGTTTTGTCCTGACTGTGACTCTGACTGTGTTGTTGCTCTGCTGCTCCTCCAGATGAGATCATGCAGCAGGAGAGCAGTCCCCTCTGTGCCATCGACATCACCCCTGACCTCAGGAAGCAGTTTGCCTACCTCTCAGGTAACACTTCCTGTCTATGTCTCTGCCTGTCTGCTTGCCATAATACAGATGTCTGCTATAACAGGACTGTACTGTTCTTCTACCTGATATAGTTCAGATGAACTGTCTGCTTCACCCCTCAGATTTGCCTTTCAAATTTCTTCTCTCCTGTTTTCCTGCTCATCATTTTTTTCATCCGTGTTAGTCCGGCTACTGTACACTGGGGCTCATTTTCTTCACAACTCTGTGTTTGTTTAGTGTGTATTTACATACGTGTTTATCAGTTTCTGTTGCGTATGAGCCAAATATAGAGTTTCTGTTTTTCCAGTTGTCTTGTCAATTCAGTGTGTCTGTACTGCATGCATACTATAAGCTTTACGGAAATCAACTAGGCTTGTGAGCAGACTTCCACAAATGTTACTTAATTGAAAAACAAAATGGATAATATAACGGATATTATTTTGGCATTGATTCCTTCACCACTGCATTCACCTCATTGAATAGATTACCCCCCACCCCCAACACACACACACTTTCCCCCCTCTCTGTCCCCCTCTATGTTCTGCATGGAAGGTCACCTTGGGGACTGTTCTCTGCCTGTCGGTGTCCATTTTGCGGAGAGGTTGCCTCTTCTCAGATGCAGGAGAGTCAAAACAGACAGTGAAACGATGACCGAGCATTTGCTGTTGCTAGGGTGATAATAGAAGAGGGAAAAGCAGACATTGATATTCTCATCACATGGGCTAATAGTACAGCTGCTCACAGGCATGTGTGTTTGTGTGACTATTTCCCCATGTTCGAGGTGTATGTCGGTGTGTGTTTAAATACTGCAGAAGATACCCGTCTTTCTCGCCCTCCTCTCTCTCTCTTCGCCGTGTGTTGCGTTCTTTCTCTCTCACTTGAACCTATCGCCTTATCAAAACAGTCTGGTTTGCCAGTTCCACTGGCGCCCTCTTGTGGTAATCCTGGTTGAAATCGTGTCAAACCAAAATACAAAGGAATGTGACTGAGTCTTCTCAGTTCCAGTGAACTCTCTGTTCTTAACTCTTCTATGTCTCTTTCCCAGGGGGCCGAGGGCAGAACGGCAGCCCCATCATTGTGTTCCCAGAGTTTCCTGCATTCGGAGAAATCCAGGAGAGGGAGTTCCACAACGTGCTCACATACCTGACCAGCATCCCCAGGTGAGATTCTACATACCACATACACACCATTGCTTCTTCAGACACTTCCTGAGTCCGAGCTCCCTACATGTATTATCCCCATGGTAACCAGTCAGATCAGTCTATTTTACAGGAAGGGAACTAAGGAGAGGCAGATGAATATTGAACATGCTAGGAGGAATTTAGGAGAAATCAGATGAATGTAGAATTTGGTAACATCTACTGCAGCTTAAACTTATTTTTGTGTGTGTAAGATTATAAATGCTTTATTAGCAATATAAACCATTATATAGACAATAGATAGACACACACACAAATCGATGGCATCAGACCTGCTCAGACCTACATTCCCACCGCTTCCATTTCCAGTGCTTGTAAGACTACTTCATATGACCTCAAATTGCGCTGTTTTGTTTCTCTCTGTAGCCCATATTTTTTCAATATTTAAATAATAACGCATTTGATTCATCCACAAATTTGGTCTCATGTATAATAAATTCTGAACATAGTTTGTATTTGATGAAGCGTAGATGTTCGTTAACTGTCGTTCGTTATGTTCCAACACTCCCTCCATCTTGTGGCAATAAAGAGTTATTTTTAGGTCTTGGTTCCAATAGTTGATATTTTTTTCTAAGAGATTGTCAGTTGGATAGGCTTTCTGCAAGGTTTTGTATATCTTAGCTATCATATGAGTATAATTTTCTGACTCAAATAAAATTCCCTCAACATTGCTCTGATGTCCAAAAGATTTCAGATGGAAATTTTGTGATTTAAAACTTTTAAGTTACATGTATTTGAACATGTCTACATTGTCATATTGTTATAGGGTTCTTAACTATGAAGTGAATGGTATTAAATCAAATCAAAGTTTATTTGTCACGTGTGCCGAATACTTACAGTGAAATGCTTACTTACAGGCTCTAACCAATAGTGCAAAAAAGGTGTGAGGTGAACAATAGGTAAGTAAAGAAATAAAACAACAGTAAAAAGACAGGCTATATACAGTAGCGAGGCTATATACAGTAGCGAGGCTATATACAGTAGCGAGGCTACATACAGTCACCGGTTAGTCAGGCTGATTGAGGTAGTATGTACATGTGGATATGGTTAAAGTGACTATGCATATATGATGAACAGAGAGTAGCAGTAGCGTAAAAAGAGGGTCTGGGGGGTTGGGGTTTGGGGAGGGCACACAATGCAAATAGTCCGGGTTGCCGTTTGATTACCTGTTCAGG
Source organism: Oncorhynchus nerka (assembly GCF_034236695.1). Classification (NCBI taxonomy): domain Eukaryota; kingdom Metazoa; phylum Chordata; class Actinopteri; order Salmoniformes; family Salmonidae; genus Oncorhynchus; species Oncorhynchus nerka. Next base: position 22,600,985 of record NC_088396.1, read on the forward strand.
AGTCTTATGGCTTGGGGGTAAAAACTGTTGAGAAGCCCTTTGGTCCTTGACTTGGTGTTCCGGTACCACTTGCCATGCTTTAGTAGAGAGAACAGTCTGACTGGGGTGGCTGGGGTCTTTGACAATTTTTGGGGCCTTCCTCTGACACCGCCTGGTGTAGAGGTCCTGGATGGCAGAGCTTAGCCCCAGTGATGTACTGGGCCGTACGCACTACCCTCTGTAGTGCCTTGCGGTCAGAGGCCGAGCAATTGCCGTACCAGGCAGTGATGCAACCAGCCAGGATGCTCTCAATGTTGCAGCTGTAGAACCTTTTGAGGATCTCAGGACCCATGCCATATCTTTTTAGTTTCCTGAGGGGGAAATAGCTTTGTCGTGCCCTCTTCACGACTGTCTTGGTTTGTTTGGACCATTCTAGTTTGTTGTTGATGTGGACACCGAGGAACTTGAAGCTCTCAACCTGCTCCACTACAGCCCCGTTGTTGAGAATGGGGGCGTGCTTGGTCCTCCTTTTCCTGTAGTCCACAATCATCTCCTTAGTCTTGGCTACGTTGAGGGATAGGTTGTTATTCTGGTACCACACGGCCAGGTCTCTGACCTCCTCCCTATAGGCTGTTTCTGTGTTGTCGGTGATCAGGCCTACCACAGTTGTGTCGTCTGCAAACTTAATGATGGTGTTGGAGTCGTGTTTGGCCATGCAGTCGTGGGGGAACAGGGAGTACAGGAGGGGACTGAGCACGCACCCCTGTGGAGCTCCAGTGTTGAGGATCAGCGTGGCAGATGTGTTGCTACCTACCCTCACCACCTGGGGGCGGCCCGTCAGGAAGTCCAGGATCCAGTTGCAGAGGGAGGTGTTTAGTCCCAGGATCCTTAGCTTAGTGATGAGCTTTGAGGGTACTATGGTGTTGAACGCTGAAAACAGACACAGGGAGTAGGACACCCTGTTGCTGGAGTGCTGCAGACACTTCATGTTTTAACTGACCTGGAAGACCAATTGTGTTGAATTTAGGCAATCCCTGAACTGATCACTTGGCTCAGTTGGTCAGGTTTGGCGTCTAGTTGGAACAAAATCATGCAGTACTGCAGCACTCCAGGAACAGGGTTTCCTACCCCTGCCATACAACATTGTTTATATTGAAGGTTCAGCTCATGGTATACCACATATTTTCAGTGCAAACCAAGTGTGTTATCCTTAGCTCTTATTGACTGCTGTATAGATATAGCCAGCAGGTGTCACTAGAGGGTCATATGCACTGCATGCTGCTTGAGGTAGAACCCTTTAACCACTGATCTCCCCCAATCCTAACCTCAACCATTGGGAGGTATTGTCTTCTTAGTCTTGTGTTTAGTGTGTCAGTGAGAGTGTTATGTAAATGGAGGGGTCTGGGCTGTCCCCTGTAGAGATCTCTTAGTAGAGAGAGAGGAGAGGAGATCTCAATGCATTCCCCTAATTAGCTGGCCAATGCAATAACCCCAGCCTGTAATCATATTACTGCAGAATGTCTTTGTGTACTGAGAGACTGGTGATGGGGGAGGGGGGAGAATAAATGACCCCCGCCCCCCATCTTCTCAATATCCTCCTCACAGGGATTTCTGTCATCCTTTCCCTCTTTTTTCCCCGTCTTCCTTTTCTCTTCTCATCCTTTGCCCCATTCTCTCTGTTTCTCCAGATACCCTTCCTTCCTTGTATAGCTATTTTCTCACTCATTCTTCTCTTCCTCACTCCATCCTTGTCCGTTGAGGCATGTAGTGGGTCTAAAATAGAAACTGCAGTGGTCCTGACTGTTTAAGTTTGAATAACGCATGCAGACAGCTGAGCTGCAGTACATGCGTGTGAATACACCAGCCAACAGAGAAGCTCTTACACCTACTCCTGCACCTAATCGTGGCATACAGGGTTGAAACCACTTACACACCTGGTTCACATATTCACATACAGGGTTGAAACCACTTGCACACCTGGTTCACATATTCACATACAGGGTTGAAACCACTTACACACCTGGTTCACATATTCACATACAGGGTTGAAACCACTTACACACCCGGTTCACATATTCACATACAGGGTTGAAACCACTTACACACCTGGTTCACATATTCACATACAGGGTTGAAACCACTTACACACCTGGTTCACATATTCACATACAGGGTTGAAACAACTTGCACACCTGGTTCACATATTCACATACAGGGTTGAAACCACTTGCACACCTGGTTCACATATTCACATACAGGGTTGAAACCACTTGCACACCTGGTTCACATATTCACATACAGGGTTGAAACCACTTACACACCTGGTCCACATATTCACATCACATTCTAAACTGGTGTAGAAGAGCTGTGTTGCAACCCCTGCATGGCTTCCTTCCTGTGACTCTTTGAGGTCACTGCTGACATCACAACCTTTCAAAAAATCAAAGTTGAGCTGATAGAAAGGGCCTGAGGCTAAAGCTGCTCAGAGCAGACGGACAGATGGCCACGAATTCCTCAGGGCGGTTTTGTGTGCGTGTCTTGCCCTTGAATACAGAACTATTCAATATGTTCCACTTCAATTTCAACCAGAATACATTTTGATAAATATATATATTCATGAAAATCATTTAAAATGAAGGTTTTTGGAGGGGGACTGCGGGTGCATAAAATTCCACAGTTTCAAATTCCTTTTGAAGGCATTCCCAATTTTGAGTAAATTTTCCTGTTCCTGGTCTGCCGATGAGGCATGGAATTTATCCGTATCCTAATCCCTTTTTCGCCTCCGGTGGGAAAAGCCTGTTTACGCTGCGGATCGCCAAACACTCACTAAATTAATTAGCAGCCTGTGTCCTTGGGCAGACCAGGTTTCTCTCTCGCTCTTGCTCTCTCCAATCCTCTCTGGGTCTAGTTCAGTGTGGCTGCAGGTTGAGGTAGAACCTTGACAGGGGGATTTGAGAGTGACTGAAACTTGAAGAGCTCTTTTAAGAGCTTTTTTTAATCTGTTTTTAATTTGATTTACAGCCTGCCTGGCTTCAGGCAGTTAGAAGGGGCGGAGTATGGCATAGAGGGGGAGCGTAGGGTGTGTGTGTGTGTGTGTGTGTGTGTGTGTGTGTGTGTGTGTGTGTGTGTGTGTGTGTGTGTGTGTGTGTGTGTCCGTGTGTGTGTGTGCCCGTGTGTCCGTGTGTGTGTGCCCGTGTGTGTGTGCCCGTCCGTCCGTGCAGAAATGGTGTTTTAAGCAATCCCATTCCACAACACAGCTAGCAGGGGTTCCACCAGCATCAGACAACCGCCGCAGGAAATCAAATTATTTAGACTCCTTCACAAATCAATTATAAACATTAACATAAATATTTAAATTAATCTAATTTCACATTCATTATTGCTCAATATGTTTCTGTGTCCATTCAGCTGTGCGAGTGTGTGTTGCAGAAACTGCTTGTATGGCAGAAACAATCATATCTTAGAAGTGGTGAATTAATTCCTCTGTATATAGATCACCCTTTCTGGCAGTTTTTTAAATCTGAACCCTGAAATTGTACATACTTTTGATTAGTGAGTGTGGACACCCCTTCAAATTAGTGGATCGGCTATTTCCGCCACACCTGTTGCCGACAGGTGTATAAAATCAAGGACACCGCCATGCAATCTCCATCGACAAACACTGGCAGTAGAATGGCCTTACTGAAGAGCTCAGTGACTTTCAACGTGGAAGCGTCATAGGATGCCACCTTTACAACAAGTTTGTTTGTCAAATGTCTGCCCTGCTAGAGCTGCCCCGGTCAACTGTAGGTGCTGTTATTGTGAAGTGGAAACGTCTAGAAGCAACAACGGCTCAGCCGAGAAGTGGTTGTCAGGTGAAAATTGTCAGTCCTCGGTTCCAACAGTCAATACCAAGTTCCAAACTGCCTCTGGAGGCAACGTCAGTACAAGAACTGTTATCAGGAGCATCATGAAATGGGTTTCCATGGCCGAGCAGTCGCACACAAGCCTAAGATCATCATGCTCAATGCCAAGCATTGGCTGGAGTGGTGTAAAGCTCGCCGCCATTAGACTCTGGAGTAGCCGAAGCACGTCCTCTGGGAATTATTATTATCTATTATTTATTGAACCTTTATTTGGCGGATGCCAGGAGAACGCTACCTGCCCCAATACATAGTACCAACTGTCAAGTTTGGTGGAGGAGGAATAATGGTTTGGGGCTGTTTTTCATGGTTCAGGCTAGGCCCTTTAGTTCCAGTCAAGGGAAATCTTAATGCTACAGCATACAATGATATTCTAGACAATTCTGTGCTTCCAACTTTGTGGCAACAGTTTGGGGAAGGCCCTTTCCTGTTTCAGCATGACAATTCCCCCGTGCACAAAGCAAGGTCCATACATAAATGGTTTGTCGAGAATGGATTGGAAGAACTTGACTGGCCTGCACAGAGCCCTGACCTTAACCCCACCGACTGCGAGCCAGGCCTAATCGCTCAACATCAGTGCCCGACCTCACTAATGCTCTTGTGGCCGAATGGAAGCAAGTCCCCTCAGCAATGTTCCAACATCTAGTGGAAAGCCTTCACAGAAGAGTGGAGACTGTTATAGCAGCAAAGGGGGGGACCAACTCCATATTAATGCCCATAATATTGGAATGAGATGTTCGACGAGCAGGTGTCCACGTACTTTTGGCCATACTTGTGTATGTGATTCTTTGTGTTCTGAGACTAAGTAGCAAGCCTAGTTTATTACAATCTATACTCTCTCTCTATGCCCGACTTTCCCTCCTCTCTCTCTCTCCCCCCCTCTCTTCCTCTCATACTGTCTTTCAGTATTAATCACTAAACCAGTTCAGGCCTCATAAAGGTCCCAGTACTAGACCATCTCTCTTCCTTTTCTCTCTCCTTCTTTTTCATCCTTCCCTCCTCCTCCATCCCTCTCTCTCCCCTCCTCCTTCTCTGCTGCTAAAATAGAACCGGTCTGCTCTTTTGAACACTTGAGCAGGTGGGAGGGAGGGAGAGAATGCAGCTCCCCTCCTCTCCATCAGCCCATCCCCTCCCTCACATCCCCAGGTCTGCTGACTGGCCCCCGGGGCTGTCTGTCACCTCTTGGCCAAGCTAGGATTGGCTAGTGGCACGGCAGTTCCTGGCACATCATTGGTTGATCAGTGCAGTGGCAGTGGCTGGTTTCTGTGACTGTCTTGCTCTCCCTCCAACACAACACAGGCAGATCTGACTCTCGGGCATCTATTTTCCTCTCTTCTCTCCAGTTTCAATATGGAATTATTTATCCCTTTTTCTCTATTGGACTATTTGGAATAGCAGAGTTGTTGTCGTGTGAGTAGGAGTGGAGACATTCTGTTCATCAGTTTGCTGTGACCAGGCAGTGTGTGTGTGTGTTTTGCTGCTGAGGTGTCAGTATTTGTGTCACCTCTAGAAGGTGTGTGTATAGTTGATTCTTCTGACTGGCTACATGTGGGATTGACTTTGATTCCTCTACCTGAACCCCTCTCATAAGACTACAGCGGTTTTAGGACACTGGTCTTACAACTCTTTATCTGTGTGGATTGGACCAGTATCTTGAAATTGTGTATAGTTGAACAAACCCGAGGACAGGGTTTTTAAAGCATCTTTACCTTGCCTGTACATAAGTGCACCAAGCTGAGGGTAGGTCTTTACTCAGGCCTGACTGATAGATACATTTTTACATTTAACATTTTAATATTTATCAGACGCTCTTTTCCAGAGACAGTAGATTGTATACATTTCATACTTGTCCCCCAGTGGGAATTGAACCCACAACCCTGTCATTGCAAGCGCCATGCTCTACCAACTGAGCAGCATGGGACATCCAGTACTAGACATACTAGTGACACTCATCTCTATCCTCTCTCACCATTGTGGTTCCCTGTTCATTTATTCTCTGGTCATGTCCAGTCACTGTGGTCCTACTGAACCTTATTCCCCTCTCTCCAGTCTCCATCTGCGGTCTTGTTATGGTCATGTGTGCAGTGGGGTCAGGTGTTAGTGGTTGTGTTGACCAGGATCCCATCTCTTTTTTCCAGTCTGTCTGCGGCAGGAGTGGGTTTTATCCTGGTCATTGACCGGCGGCAGGACCGATGGGCGGCCGTCAAGGGGACCCTGCTCCGCATTGCAGTAAGTAACCGAGCGCGTGTGTGTGTCTGGCTCTATAAGGGGGAGTCTGTCTTTTGTGTCTATGCATCTGTGTGTGTGAAATACATTTCTTTAATCAAGTGTTGAGTGGAGCACCAGTTTTGTGAGGCCTCATCCTTACACTGTCAGCCCGAGGGCAGAGGGGGTTTGGCAGACAAGAGGTGTCAGAACAACCCCTCCTCTTCTCAGAGCTCCACATCTGTGCCACAAAGTAGGGATTAATATCACAACTGCCCTAGGGGGCAGATATGAATTATCCCCCCCCCCCACCTACACATACACATAAACACACACAGGCACCAGCCTATTCAGCCCACCAGCCTATACTCCCCTGCCGTGGGGGCAGAACAAACAGCCAAAACAAAGAGGACAAGAGAGCAATGAGAGAAGTGTTCTCCCCACATTACAACAAAGCATGCTGGAAGGATATGACAATGAGTGTCTTTTCAGGTTCACACTGTAAACCATGTTTTGATGAATACTGTATAGAACATTTGTAGATAAACTCACTCTATAGGTAAAACACTGACACTGACTTTAATGGATAAAGATGGAAAGAAATATTAGGTCTGTGTGTTTCCCATGCTGTGGTAGTGATGAGGTAGCTGTTGTATCTCTCTCCAACCCACTAAACTCTCTCTCCTCATTTCACACTCTTTATTTCAGCTACTATCTCTTTGTTCACATCTTCCTTCATCCCTTCTCTCTCTCTCTTCATTTATGTCACTTTACAGCGATAGTTTCTCTTAATTCGACCAGTTTCTCAGAGCTGGAAAAAAATCCTGCAGCAACAAAAATGTGAATTATTATGTGGATGGTAAATAAAGAGCGACAGCCTTTCGTTATTTAGTCTCGTGCTTAGTGACCATGACTGATTTCAAATGTGAGTTGGTCTCGTGTGTTCACAGGTGGTAAGAGTTAGCCAAATTATTTAGGCAATTAGTTTCAGCCGGCTGGTGTGGCAAAGTTGGTTTGAAATCTCTGGGTATAGTTAGGGACAGTCAATAAATAACACAATGTAAATGGTACAATATGTTCATGTTGCACATATTTTAGTTGTCTCATTAAATGCTTTCAATATTTGTATATGAATTTCTACAATTTATAGTTGGTTTGAGGTTTTTAAGTCATTGAAATTTGGAGCTATTGACCTTTTAAATATTGTCCCATATACATTGTTTAATTTACTGATGGTCCCTAACTAGCCCCATAGGGAAATCAAATGTCACACCAAATTGACCATGGGCATTACAATCGGGGCATTTGCAGCTGCGCGCCGAATTGATTGGGTGCTGCCAGGTGTGGGTGCTGCCAGGTGTGGGCATGTGGGCAGGATTAAAATATTCCCAACCTAGGAAAACTGTTATGGTACCCTTCATTCTGTTACGGGAACCCTTCATTCTGTTACGGGAACCCTTCATTCTGTTACGGTACCCTTCATTCTGTTACGGGAACCCTTCATTCTGTTACGGGAACCCTTCATTCTGTTACGGTACCCCTCATTCTGTTACATACCTTTTTTTCCTATCATCTCGTAAATCACAGTTTTGAGTGAGACTGACTCTGACCAAAATTATCCTATTCGAACTTTGTAGTCAATTTTGACATTAGAATAAATGTTTCTGACTTATATTGATGCAACAGCCTGTTTTCAAAAAGAGAAGTTGCTTTTTAGGGGCGGTCGCTCTTTAATGGACATTTGTGTAGGGGTTGTTACGATAAATCAAGTCTGACATTTTAAAGAGGAAATGACCAACTTTAGAAGCCTTTTTAAACCTCGAATACACTACATTTAGCATTTTGCTAAATTCTTTGTGACAACAGAGTGATCAAACTAAGATCGACGTGTTGGTAGTTTAGCAACAAAACCAACGTGTGCGGCAATGCAGACAGGGTTGGCTTAGATTGTTCACAACAGGTCAACTATATTTCGTCTCCAAATGTTTGTTGAAAATAAACACATTTGCACAATGATCACTTGTCACTCAAATACATCGTTACAGTTGTTGGTTAGCTAACTAGCACATTTTTGCCATATTAGCATAGACTTGACATCAGTCAAACACCTCAAAACAAGACAAGACATCAATAACAAAATACAAGGAGCTGAAACGAGCCACCTACGATTCCCCACGTCATCTTCTTGTCATTGTTGCCAGATATGACTGTTCAGAATCATACCAACTCACGCCTTGCAGCCACATCAACGCGTGCGCATATAGCAGATCTGTATATCACCCCTTATCTTTCCATTGCTCTGTCCCTTAGGCCTTTGTGGTTCAGAATGAGGAGAATGTGTAAAAGGAGGATAAAAAAATGAAAAGATGATCGAGGTAGTCTTTTCTCTCTTTCTCTTCCTCTTAGAAAACACAGCCTGTTGTTTCCTCTCCAGTCACAACTCACTGTTTCCTGCTTGATGAATACAGTGTGTGAGCTGTGAGGGATATTCTCTCTGCTTTGGTGATTAGCTTTCAAAGTGTGTTTGTTTATTTGTGCTGAGTTGATACATGGTTTGAGCACTTTCTGGTTCGTCCATTAATAGCACAGGATTTCCAATGGCTTTATCTTTGTTCAACACCACTTATAAGATCCTTCAGAACTTTATTAAGTAAGTAACAATACGGACCCGCATGATTCGTATTGATTTGAATCAATACCTATATCCTAAGTGCTGTTTTAACCCCGGCAGCGTAGCCTAGTGATTAGAGCGTTGGACTAGTAACCAGAAGGTTGCGAGTTCAAATCCCCGAGCTGACAAGGTACAAATCTGTCGTTCTGCCCCTGAACAGACAGTTAACCCACTGTTCCCAGGCTGTCATTGAAAATAAGAATGTGTTCTTAACTGACTTGCCTGGTTAAATAAAGGTAAAATAAAATTAAAATTTTTTAATTTAATTTAATTAAATATGGCTGCATTCTTGGTTTCAGCACCACAGTTATGTGGACAGCTGTCCACACAGCTGTCTCACACACACAGAGGGGAAATAAGTAGAGGTCTATGGGTTCTCAGTTATTGACACGAAAGCCTCATCATAGAGTTTCACTGAAGTGAAGAGAATGTGTGGGAGACAGATGATTTCCTAGACAGAGGAAGATATATAGAGAGATGAATATGAACCCCCAGACTCCACTGGGACCTGGAATGCTCCCTCCCTCATTTCCCTCAAGCTTTATTAATCCCACAAGGGGGGGACATTACAGCCTGACAGGCTGGTAATGGGAGGCACTCAGTCACCGCCAGAACAGTCGCCTGTTCGGGATAGTTTCCCCGCGCTGCTAAATGCCGCGCGCACACACAGGCCGTGTAATGAACAGTAGTGAATGCTGGCATGAGTTGAGCCGGTACTATCACAACTATTGAAGACCTAATGATAAATCATATGAAGATAAACAACACAAATGAGTGTTAACAGGTACTGAGTTGGAGCCTGGACTGTGAAGGGGGGGTTGTCTCACATTAGTCATTGTATAGCCTCAACTATCATTCACCTCTTTGTTGTGGCTTTGTGGGTATATGTACAGTGAGGGAAAAAAGTATTTGATCCCCTGCTGATTTTGTACGTTTGCCCACTGACAAAGAAATGATCAGTCTATAATTGTAATGGTAGGTTTATTTGAACAGTGAGAGACAGAATAACAACAACAAAATTCAGAAAAACACATCAAAAATGTTATTAATTGATTTGCATTTTAATGAGGCAAATAAGTATTTGACCCCCTCTCAATCATAAAGATTTCTGTCTCCCAGGTGTCTTTTATACAGGTAATGAGCTGAGATTAGGAGCACACTCTTAAAGTGCTCCTAATCTCAGTTTGTTACCTGAATAAAAGACACCTGTCCACAGAAGCAATCAATCAATCAGATTCCAAACTCTCCACCATGGCCAAGACCAAAGAGCTCTCCAAGGATCTCCGGGACAAGATTGTAGACCTACACAAGGCTGGAATGGGCTACAAGACCATCGCCAAGCAGCTTGGTGAGAAGGTGACAACAGTTGATGTGATTATTCGCAAATGGAAGAAACACAAAAGAACTGTCAATCTCCCTCGGCCTGGGGCTCCATGCAAGGTCTCACCTCGTGGAGTTGGAATGATCATGAGAACGGTGAGGAATCAGCCCAGAACTACATGGGAGAATCTTGGCAATGATCTCAAGGCAGCTGGGACCATAGTCACCAAGAAAACGATTGGTAACACACTACGCCGTGACAGACTGAAATCCTGCAGCGCCCGCAAGGTCCCCCTGCTCAAGAAAGCACATATACATGCCCGTCTGAAGTTTTCCATTGAACATCTGAATGATTCAGAGGACAATTGGGTGAAAGTGTTGTGGTCAGATGAGACTAATATGGAGCTCTTTGGCATCAACTCAACTCGCCGTGTTTGGAGGAGGAGGAGTGCTGCCTATGACCCCAAGAACACCATCCCCACTGTCAAACATGGAGGTGGAAACATTATGCTTTGAGGGTGTTTTTCTGCTAAAGGGACAGGACAACTTCACCGCATCAAAGGGACAATGGACGGGGTCATGTACCGTCAAATCTTGGGTGAGAACATTCTTCCCTCAGCCAGGGCATTGAAAACGGGTCATGGATGGGTATTCCAGCATGACAATGACCCAAAACACACGGCCAAGGCAACAAAGGAGTGGCTCAGGAAGAAGGACATTAAAGTCCTGGAGTGGCCTAGCCAGTCTCCAGACCTTAATCCCATAGAAAATCTGTGGAGGGAGCTGAAGGTTCGAGTTGCCAAACGTCAGCCTCAAAACCTTAATGATCTGCAAAGAGGAGTGGGACAAAATCCCTCCTGAGATGTGTGCAAACCTTGATAGCCAACTACAAGAAACGTCTGACTGTGATTGCCAACAAGGGTTTTGCCACAGAGTGGATTTTTTTGTTGTTATTCTGTCTCTCACTGTTCAAATAAACCTACCATTAAAAGTATAGACTGATCATTTCTTTGTCAGTGGGCAAACGTACAAACGTGTGTGTACATCTTTGTGTATACTGTGATTCTTTGTCTGTCTGTGTGTGTCTGTGTTTTAATGAGTGTAGTGCATTGCCATGCATGGGTGATTTTCAGACTGGGGGAGAAAGCAGCAGTTGTTTATGGTGTAGTCCCTAATTAAAAACCTATAGGGTTACTGTGGTTTCACTCACTCCCAAGAGACATACTGTCTACACTGTGTGTGTGTGTGTGTGTGTGTGTGTGTGTGTGTGTGTGTGCGTGTGCGTGCGCGTGCGCGCGTGCGTGCGCCTGTCTGAGTCTACTGTTTTCGACCAGAACCAGTGGGCTATGACCACAAGTCCAGTCAGAAGGTTACGGTCGAACGGTTACAACTATCATCTGGGAGTCAGACTTGTTCCACCCAACCACCTTTTTCGAACCAACTTCTACTGATTTCCATTACATTAATTTCTGCCTTGCTTGTCTCCATTGGATGTTTGGGTTTTGAAGGGTATGTTGCTATTGATTGGCCAGTCCCTTTCATAGTGACTGTCCTGCAATGTCAGAGGTCATTAAGAGCTCTCTCTAGTTGGGCTGCAGAGAGGAACAGTTTATTGATTCATTAATTCCATTAAGTTTGTGTATTCCCTACTGGTTGTTTGTTAATGAGGCAGATTCTTAGATCTGTCATTTCTGCTTAGGCCAGCGTTCTGTCTCTCTCCAATCAATCAAACCTGTGTGTGCGTGTGTGTGCAATACATTAGCTTACGCATTAATTCAGTAATGGGAGTTTGTCTCCACCGCTGGCTAAAGCCATAATATTGATCTTGCTGTGTCTTTATGTGTACAGTTTGAGTCTTACCTCACCAGAACTAGCTTCAGGGATGTACACTGTATGCTAATTTAGCTCCTGATTATAATGTCTGGGGGTCTGCGTTTTAATAGTCCCTGTCTGTCAGCTTTATTCTACCCTTAAAGTGTGTGTGTGTGTGTGTGTGTGTGTGTGTGTGTGTGTGTGTGTGTGTGTGTGTGTGTGTGTGTGTGTGTGTGTGTGTGTGTGTGTGTGTGTGTGTGTGTACAGGATGTCTCTGGCTAGTGGGTTGTCTAGACTGAGAGCTATGGTGGTTGCTGTCTGCTCCTGTATTTTTGAAGTCGTCCCAGTTCTCTGTTCATCCATCCTTCTCTTCTCCCCTCTCCCCTACCTTTTCTCCCCTCTCACTGTGTGTAGGGTTCGTTCCCAGGGAACCTGCAGTTAGTTCTGGTATTGAGGCCCACCACCTTATTCCAGAGGACTCTCTCAGACATCTTGTTCAAGTTCAACAAGGATGAGTTCAAGATGAAGGTGCCGGTAGGTACAGACAGCAGTCTACAGACACGCACACATTCATAGACTGACTTTTGTATTATTGTCATTACTTCACCGTTACGTTTTTCTATCCTAAATTGTTGCTTGTGTAGATGATTATGCTGAGTTCTGTGACTGAGCTCCACTCCTACATAGACCGGACACAACTGACTACTGAGCTGGGAGGAACCCAGGAGTACTGCCACGAGAAGTGGATCTCACACCGCACCGTGAGTATACACACACACACACACACACACACACACACACAGTGCACACTGCAACAAATGCTGCAACAATGGCGCTGAAAGAGATGGTCGCCTCGCTTCAGGTTCTTAGGAACCTGTGCAGTAATTCGTTTTTTTTAATGCATTATTTCTTACATTGTTTGCCCAGAAAATCTCAAGTGTTATTACATACAGCTGGGAAGAACTACTGGATATAAAAGCGACGTCAACTTACCAACATTACGACCAGGAATACAACTTTCCTGAAGCGGATCCTGTGTTCGGACCTCCACCCTGGACATGGGATCTTATCCCAGAGGCCGACGGAGCGTCCTACTGGTCAGACTTAGAAGGCGACATCCACAGCTTCCAAGCATATTACTCGCCAATGTCCAATCTCTAGACAACAAGGAGGATGAGATTAGGGCTGGAATTGCCTTCCAGAGAGACATCAGAGATTGTAACATTCTCTGTTTCACGGAAACATGGCTCACTTGGGATATGTTGTCAGTCGGTACAGCCACCCAGTTTCTTCACGCATCGCACCGACACCTAAAAGCATCTCTCTGGTAAAAAGGGTGGGGGTGTATGCCTTATGATTAACGACTCATAGTGTAATCATAACAACATACAGGAACTCAAGTCCTTTTATTTTTATTTATTTTGTATTTTTTCAACTTTATTTAACCAGGTAGGCCAGTTGAGAACAAATTCTCATTTACAACTGCGACCTGGCCAAGATAAAGCAAAGCAGTGCGACAAAAACAACAACACAGAGTTACACATGAACAAACAAACTTTTGTTCACCTGACCTAGAATTCCTTACAATCAAATGCCGACCACATTATCTACCAAGAGAATTGTCTTTGATTATAGTCACAGATGTGTATATCCCCCCCAAGCGGTTACCTTGACGGCCCTGAAAGAACTTCACTGGACTCTATGTAGACCGGAAACCATATATCCTGAGGCAGCATTTATTGTAGCTGGAGATAAAAAAAAATTAAAAAGCTAATCTGAGAACAAGGCTTCCTAAATTCTATCAGCATATCAAATGCGCGACACGAGCTGGTAGCGTTCTGGATCATTCCTACTCTAACTTCCGCGATGCATACAAAGCCCTCCCCTGTCCTCCCTTCGGCAAATCTGACCATTACTCAATTTTGTTGCTCCCAGCCTATAGACAGAAACTAAAACAGGAAATGGCCGTGTTCAGGTCTATCCAACGCTGGTCTGACGAATCGGATTCCACGCTTCTAGATTGCTTCGATCACGTGGACTGGGATATGTTCCGGGTAGCCTCAGACAACAACATTGACGTCTAAGCTGACTCAGTGAGCAAGTTTATTAGCAAGTGCATCAGTGATGTTGTACCCACTGTGACTATTAAAACCTTCCCTAACCAGAAACCATGAATTGATGGCAGCATTCGCGCAAAGCTGAAAGTGCGAACCATCGCTTTTAATCATGGCGAGGTGACTGGAAACATGAATGAATACAAACAGTGTAGCTATTCCCTTTGCAAGGCAATCAAGCAAGCAAAGCGTCAGTATAGAGACAAAGTAGAGACGCAATTCAAACGCAAGACGTATGTGGCAGGGTCTAGGGTCAATCACGGATTACAAAATGAAAACCAGCCCCGTCACGGACATCAACGTCTTGCTCACAGACAAATTAAACAACTTCTTTGCTCGCTTTGAGGACAATACAGTGCCACTGACACGGCACACTACCAAAGCCTGTGGGCTCTCCATCAACGTGGCTAACATGAGTAAAACATTTAAACGTGTTAACCCTCGCAAGGCTGCCGGCCCAGCTGGCTGGTGTGTTTACGGACATATTCAATCAATCCCTATCCCCGTCTACTCTGCCCACATGCTTGAAGATGGCCACCATTGTTCCTGTTACCAAGAAAGCTAAGGTAACTGAGCTAAATGACTATCGCCCCATAGCACTCACTTCATCATGAAGTGCTTTGAGAGAATAGTCAAGGATCATATTACCTCCACCCTACCTGATACCCTAGACCCACTCCAATTTGCTTACCACCCCAATAGGTCCACAGACAATGCCATCACACTGCACACTGCCCTATCCTATCTCGACAAGAGGAATACCTATGTAAGAATGATGTTCATTGACTACAGCTGAGCTGTGCAACTGGGTCCTGGACTTTCTGACAGGCCGCCCCCAGGTGGTGAGGGTAGGAAACAACATCTCCACCCCGCTGATCCTCAACACATGGGGCCCCACAAGGGTGCGTTCTCAGCCCTCTCCTGTACCCATGACTGACTGCGTGGCCATGCACGCTTCCAACTCAATCATCAAGTTTGCAGACGACACTGCAGTGGTAGTGATTACCAACAACGATGAGAAGGCCTACAGGGAGGAGGTGAGGGCCGTCTGAGTGTGGAGTCAGGAAAATAACCTATCACTCAACATCAACAAAACAAAGGAGATGATCGTGGACTTCAGGAAACAGCAGAGGGAGCATCCCCCCTATCCACATTGACGGGACAGTAGTGGAGAAGGTGGAAAGTTTTAAGTTCATCGGCATACACATCACGGACAAACTGAAATGGTCCACCCACACAGACAGTGTGGTGACGAAGGTGCAACAGCGCCTCTTCAACCTCAGGAGGCTGAAGAAATTTGGCTTGTCACCTAAAACACTCACAAACTTTTACAGATACACAATCGAGAGCATCCTGTCGGGCTGTATCACCGCCTGGTACGACAACTGCTCCACCCACCACTGCAAGGCTCTCCAGAGGGTGGTGCGGTCTGCACAACGCATCACCAGAGACAAACTACCTGGCCTCCAGGACAGTTACAGCACCTGATGTCACAGGAAGGCCAAAAAGATAATCAAGGACAACAACCACCTGTGCCACTGCCTGTTCACCCTGCTACCATCCAGAAGGCGAGGTCAGTACAGGTGCATCAAAGCGGGGACCGACAGACTGAAAAACAGATGTCTCAAGGCCATCAGACTGTTAAACAGCCATCACTAAGATAGTGGCTGCTGCCAACATACAGACTCAAATCTCTAGCCACTTTAATAAATTGATTTAATAAAGGTATCACTAGTCTCTTTAAATAACGCCACTTTAATAATATCTACATATCCTACATTTTTTTAAAGAAAATGTTATTTCACCTTTATTTAACCAGGTAGGCTAATTGAGAACAAGCTCTCATTTACAACTGCAACCTGGCCAAGATAAAGCACAGCAGTTCAACACATACAACAACATTACTCATCTCATATGTATATACTGTATTCTATACCATCTACTACATCTTGCCTATGCCGCACGGCCATCTCTCATCTATATATTTATATATACATATTCTTATTATACTTGTTAGATATTACAGCACTGTCGGAACTAGAAGCACAAGCATTTCACTGCCCTCGCATTAACAACTGCTAACCATGTGTATGTGACCAATAAAATGTGATTTGATTTGCAAAGAAGACCTAGTTAAGCTGCAGCTGGCCCAGAACAGAGTCGCACCTCTTGCTTTTCATTGTAATCAGAGGGCTAGTACTAATTATATGCATGCCAGTCTCTCTTGGCTAAGAGTTGAGGAAGACTGACTGAGTCAGTTAGTTGAGGAAGACTGACTACACACACACACACACACACACATACTACATGTTTTTAAATGTAAATTGTAAAGTATTTTGTCTGTAATGTTTCGTTATGTGTCGGACCCCAGTTAGACTAGCTGTTGCCATTGACGTCGGCCAGCGCATGTGAGCGGAGATGAGTGGTTGTAAATCCCGCTCATCGTTAATGGAGAGGTGCAGCACACCGCTCTGGCCCTCCATGTCCTTTCCTTACCACTCCGCTAAAAACCGCTCCGTGCTCACATGAAGAAAATATTCCCTCTCCAAATTCGCTCCATTCATTAAAATCACAATTGAACCAACAACCATCTATTTTTGTGACTACCTGGATCTACCATTTTGTGTTTAAGTATTGAAACCAAACCATATGGATTAGAATTTTTATTTGAATAAACATGAAAAGGTGAATGTAAGAAGTGAGCATCATTTCAAATAGGCGACATGTTATATTAAACAGCATATTAACACTCTAAATAGGTCAGGAGCCAGACAGGGAGCCTAAAATAATTATTTCGGCTAAATTGTTTCAATTATTTCAAGGCTATAGCCTACAAATAAATAAATTGTGCATTTGCAAGTGTGACACAATAGGCTGGTAGGGACATAATGCGCTCAGCATTTAAACATGTAGTTGTATTAAACAATTCTCTAAATGCGCATATATGCTGTGACCTACTTAGAATTAAATACAAATTAAAACAAAAAAATACTTATTAGTGCCTTTGAATACATTTTTAGAAACAAGTTTGGCCAGTCTGTGGCGTCAGGCTGATGCGATGGTGCCTGGAGAGTCGGCCAGCAGAGGAGAATATCCTCTTCACACTTGCAGAGCCACTGGTGATGATAAACACCCTTTTGGCCACTCTTGCCAGGCTGGGCAGAGATGCAGAGTCGTTTTATTTTTCTTAGGTATTCTTTAGGTATTTTTCTAAAGGTTTTTAGGCAAAATAACCTAATCAAAACGGAAAGCTCATTGAACGTGGGAAAATGCCAGGCCTATTGGGCCAAAATCAATTATGGCTTATTGTATGGATAATATAACAAAAATGAGCAAAACGTTTAAGAGATCAGATTTTTTGTTTATAAATACTTTGCTACTATGACACAGTTATCTACCCACCTCGTTCCTTTCTTTTAGCATGTGCACATAGTATGTAGACCGTCATCAAATCAAATCACATTTGTTTATATAGACCTGATCAGCTGATATCTCAAAGTGCTGTACAGAAACCCAGCCTAAAACTGCAAACAGCAAGCAATGCAGGTGTAGAAGCACGTTGGCTAGGAAAAACTCCCTAGAAAGGCCAAAACCTTGGAATAAACCTAGAGAGGAACCAGGCCATGAGGGGTGGCCAGTCCTCTTCTGGCTGTAACGGGTAGAGATTATCACAGAACATGGCCAAGATGTTAAAATGTTCATAAATGACCAGCATGGTCAAATAATAATAATCACAGTAGTTGTCGAGGGTGCAGCAAGTCAGCACCTCAGGAGTAAATGTCAGTTGGCTTTTCATAGCCGATCATTAAGAGTATCTCTACCGCTCCTGCTGTCTCTAGAGAGTTGAAAACAGCAGGTCTGGGACAGGTAGCACGTCCGGTGAACAGGTCAGGGTTCCATAGCCGCAGGCAGAACAGTTGAAACTGGAGCAGCAGCACGGCCAGTCATCATGCCAGGTAGTCCTGAGGCATGGTCCTAGGGCTCAGGTCCTCCGAGAGAGAGAAAGAAAGAGAGAATTAGAGAGAGCATACTTAAATTCACACAGGATACCGGATAAGACAGACTTCCGGCGCCGACAGAGATGGCCGCCTCGCTTGGCGTTCCTAGGAAACTATGCAGTTTTTTGTTTTTTTACGTGTTATTTCTTACATTAGTACCCCAGGTCATCTTAGGTTTCATTACATACAGTCGAGAAGAACTACTGAATATAAGATCAGCGTCAACTCACCATCAGTACGACCAAGAATATGTTTTCCGCGACGCGGATCCGGTGTTCTGCCTTACAAACAGGACAACGGAATGGATCGCATGCAGCGACCCAAGGAAACGACTCCGAAAAAGAGGGAAACGAGGCGGTGTTCTGGTCAGACTCCGAAAAAGGGCACATCGCGCACCACTCCCCAGCATTCTTCTTGCCAATGTCCAGTCTCTTGACAACAAGGTTGACGAAATCCGAGCAAGGGTAGCATTCCAGAGGGACATCAGAGACTGCAACGTTCTCTGCTTCACGGAAACATGGCTTACTGGGAAGACGCTATCCGATGCGGTGCAGCCAACGGGTTTCTCCACGCATCGCGCCGACAGAAACAAACATCTTTCTGGTAAGAAGAGTGGCGGGGGCGTATGCCTCATGACTAACGAGACATGGTGTGATGAAGGAAACATACAGGAACTCAAATCCTTCTGTTCACCTGATTTAGAATTCCTCACAATCAAATGTAGACCGCATTATCTTCCAAGAGAATTCTCTTCGATTATAATCACAGCCGTATATATCCCCCAAGCAGACACGTCGATGGCTCTGAACGAACTTTATTTAACTCTTTGCAAACTGGAAACCATTTATCCGGAGGCTGCATTCATTGTAGCTGGGGATTTTAACAAAGCTAATCTGAAAACAAGACTCCCTAAATTTTATCAGCATATCGATTGCGCAACCAGGGATGGTAAAACCTTGGATCATTGTTACTCTAACTTCCGCGACGCATATAAGGCCCTGCCCCGCCCCCCTTTCGGAAAAGCTGACCACGACTCCATTTTGCTGATCCCTGCCTACAGGCAGAAACTAAAACAAGAGGCTCCCACGCTGAGGTCTGTCCAACGCTGGTCAGACCAAGCTGACTCCACACTCCAAGACTGCTTCCATCACGTGGACTGGGACATGTTTCGTATTGCGTCAGATGGAAATATTGACGAATACGCTGATTCGAGTTCATTAGAACGTGCGTCGAAGATGTCGTTCCCATAGCAACGATAAAAACATTCCCAAACCAGAAACCGTGGATTGATGGCAGCATTCGCGTGAAACTGAAAGCGCGAACCACTGCTTTTAATCAGGGCAAGGTGTCTGGTAACATGTCCGAATATAAACAATGCAGCTATTCCCTCCGCAAGGCTATTAAACAAGCTAAGCGTCAGTACAGAGACAAAGTGGAATCTCAATTCAATGGCTCAGACACAAGAGGCATGTGGCAGGGTCTACAGTCAATCACGGACTACAAGAAGAAACCCAGCCCAGTCACGGACCAGGATGTCTTGCTCCCAGGCAGACTAAATAACTTTTTTTGCCCGCTTTGAGGACAATACAGTGCCACTGACACGGCCTGCAACGAAAACATGCGGTCTCTCCTTCACTGCAGCCGAGGTGAGTAAGACATTTAAACGTGTTAACCTCGCAAGGCTGCAGGCCCAGACGGCATCCCCAGCCGCGCCTCAGAGCATGCGCAGACCAGCTGGCCGGTGTGTTTACGGACATATTCAATCAATCCCTATACCAGTCTGCTGTTCCCACATGCTTCAAGAGGGCCACCATTGTTCCTGTTCCCAAGAAAGCTAAGGTAACTGAGCTAAACGACTACCGCCCGTAGCACTCACTTCCGTCATCATGAAGTGCTTTGAGAGACTAGTCAAGGACCATATCACCTCCACCCT
The DNA here is from genome assembly GCF_034236695.1 of Oncorhynchus nerka. NCBI lineage: Eukaryota > Metazoa > Chordata > Actinopteri > Salmoniformes > Salmonidae > Oncorhynchus > Oncorhynchus nerka. The sequence goes on from NC_088396.1 coordinate 22,620,919, forward strand.
ACCTGACACCCTAGACCCACTCCAATTTGCTTACCACCCAAATAGGTCCACAGACGATGCAATCTCAACCACACTGCACACTGCCCTAACCCACCTGGACAAGAGGAATACCTATGTGAGAATGCTGTTCATCGACTACAGCTCGGCATTCAACACCATATTACCCTCCAAGCTCGTCATCAAGCTCGAGACCCTGGGCCTCGACCCCGCCCTGTGCAACTGGGTACTGGACTTCCTGACGGGCCGCCCCCAGGTGGTGAGGGTAGGCAACAACATCTCCTCCCCGCTGATCCTCAACACGGGGGCCCCACAAGGGTGCGTTCTGAGCCCTCTCCTGTACTCCCTGTTCACCCACGACTGCGTGGCCACGCACGCCTCCAACTCAATCATCAAGTTTGCGGACGACACAACAGTGGTAGGCTTGATTACCAACAACGACGAGACGGCCTACAGGGAGGAGGTGAGGGCCCTCGGAGTGTGGTGTCAGGAAAATAACCTCACACGCAACGTCAACAAAACTAAGGAGATGATTGTGGACTTCAGGAAACAGCAGAGGGAACACCCCCCTATCCACATCGATGGAACAGTAGTGGAGAGGGTAGCAAGTTTTAAGTTCCTCGGCATACACATCACAGACAAACTGAATTGGTCCACTCACACTGACAGCTGCCGTGAAGAAGGCGCAGCAGCGCCTCTTCAACCTCAGGAGGCTGAAGAAATTCGGCTTGTCACCAAAAGCACTCACAAACTTCTACAGATGCACAATCGAGAGCATCCTGGCGGGCTGTATCACCGCCTGGTACGGCAACTGCTCCGCCCTCAACCGTAAGGCTCTCCAGAGGGTAGTGAGGTCTGCACAACGCATCACCGGGGCAAACTACCTGCCCTCCAGGACACCTACACCACCCGATGTTACAGGAAGGCCATAAAGATCATCAAGGACATCAACCACCCGAACCACTGCCTGTTCACCCCGCTATCATCCAGAAGGCGAGGTCAGTACAGGTGCATCAAAGCTGGGACCGAGAGACTGAAAAACAGCTTCTATCTCAAGGCCATCAGACTGTTAAACAGCCACCACTAACATTGAGTGGCTGCTGCCAACACACTGTCATTGACACTGACCCAACTCCAGCCACTTTAATAATGGGAATTGATGGGAAATGATGTAAATATATCACTAGCCACTTTAAACAATGCTACCTTATATAATGTTACTTACCCTACATTATTCATCTCATATGCATATGTATATACTGTACTCTAGATCATCGACTGCATTCTTATGTCACTAGCCACTTTAACTATGCCACTTTGTTTACTTTGTCTACATACTCATCTCATATGTATATACTGTACTCGATACCATCTACTGTATGCTGCTCTGTACCATCACTCATTCATATATCCTTATGTACATATTCCTTATCCCCTTACACTGTGTATAAGACAGTAGTTTTGGAATTGTTAGTTAGATTACTTGTTGGTTATCACTGCATTGTCGGAACTAGAAGCACAAGCATTTCGCTACACTCGCATTAACATCTGCTAACCATGTGTATAAAATTTGATTTGATTTGATTTGAAGTACTCCAGATATAACAAACTGGCCCTAGCCCCCCGACACATAAACTACTGCAGCATAAATACTGGAGGCTGAGACAGGAGGGGTCAGGAGACACTGTGGCCCCATCCGATGATACCCCCGGACAGGGCCAAACAGTAAGGATATAACTCCACCCACTTTGCCAAAGCACAGCCCCCACACCACTAGAGGGATATCTTCAACCACCAACTTACCATCCTGAGACAAGGCTGAGTATAGCCCTCAAAGATCTCAGCCACATCACAACCCAAGGGGGGGCGCCAACCCAGACAGGAAGATCACGTCAGTGACTCAACCCTCTCAAGTGACGCACCCCTCCTAGGGATGGCATGGAAGAGCACCAGTAAGTCAGTGACTCAGCCCCTGTAATAGGGTTAGAGGCAGTGAATCACAGTGGAGAGATGGGAACCGGCCAGGCATAGACAGCGAGGGCGGTTCGTTGCTCCAGAGCCTTTCCGTTCACCTTCACACTCCTGGGCCAGACTACACTCAATCGCATGACCCTCTTTGAAGAGATGAGTCTTCAGTAAAGACTTAAAGGTTGAGACCGAGTTTGCGTCTCTCACATGGGTTGGCAGACCATTCCATAAAAATGGAGCTCTATAGGAGAAAGCCCTGCCTCCCGCTGTTTGCTTAGAAATTCTAGGGACAATTAGGAGGCCTGCATCTTGTGACCGTAGCGTACGTGTAGGTATGTACGGCAGGACCAAATCAGAGAGATAGGTAGGAGCAAGCCCAAGTACTGCTTTGTAGGTTAGCAGTAAAAGCTTGAAATCAGCCCTTGCCTTAACAGGAAGCCAGTGTAGGGAGGCTAGCAATATGATCACATTTTGGGGTTCTAGTCAGGATTCTAGCAGCCGTATTTAGCACTAACTGAAGTTTATTTAGTGCTTTATCCGGGTAGCCGGAAAGTAAAGCATTGCAGTTGTCTAACCTAGAAGTAACAAAAGCGTGGATACATTTTTCTGCATCATTTTCGGACAGAAAGTTTCAGATTTTTGCAATGTTACGTAGATGGAAAAAAGCTGTCCTTGAAACAGTCTTGATATGTTCGTCAAAAGAGAGATCAGGGTCCAAAGTAACGCCGAGGTCCTTCACAGTTTTATTTGAGACGACTGTACAACCATCAAGATTAATTGTCAGATTCAACAGAAGATCTCTTTGTTTCTGGGGACCTAGAACAAGCATCTCTGTTTTGTCCGTGTTTAAAAGTGAAAGTTTGCAGCCATCCACTTCCTTATGTCTGAAACACAGGCCTCTAGCGAGTGCAATTTTGGGGCTTCACCATGTTTCATTGAAATGTATAGCTGTGTGTCGTCCGCATAGCAGTGAAAGTTAACATTATGTTTTCGAATGACATCAAAAAACAGTCATGGTTTTTTGGGACTTTTCAGATTCCACAATGATTCTTTAGTTGTGGACACTAAATCACCACACTCCCTCTTCTTGCTCTTGGTCCTCATCTTTGTAAGTCACCTTGATTTAGCAACTGGGTGTTTAATCAGTTTCTTTATGAAAATATTTAGTGAACTCCATGACAGTAGCTATAGCAGCACACAAATAGACTACAAATGCATGCTGGGGCGGGCATGCCCTGAGCTCATGAAGTGTGAGCGCTACTCAAGTGAAATTGGAGCTCGACGAGAAGGCCAAAGCTCCCCGCTCCGTTCCAGCTCCGCTCACATACTCTGGCGTCGACTAATGCGGATCCTAATAAATGAAACACACAGAGGTAACCATCCAGCAAACACACAGTGAATACACAGCATAAACACCAGAACCATGGCCCAGTTTCCTAGTGTTGGACTAATATCCTTTTTCTCAGTCAAGCTATGCATGTTATTTTCTAACAATGTACTATATTCATCTGTGTGAAGGCCATTGAGGGCTTTGCTCTGATGGTAAAGAGAACAGCTCAGATCCTGCAGTCGTTTGGGACAGAGCTAGCAGAGACCGAACTACCCAATGACATCCAGGCTACCAGTAACCTACTGGGGACACACATCAACAAGAAGAGCAAGATGAAGGTACAGAGCAGGCACGCACACACACACACGCACACACACACGCACGCACACGCACGTGCACACACACGCACGCACATGCACGCACACACACACACACACATGCGCGCGCACACGCAGGTACATGCACGCACGTACACGCACGCACACACACACACACACATGCACACGCACGCATACACACACACACACACACCTCCAGAAAGATGAATACACAAAATAACATGATGGGTTAAATCTAAGTAAATCATTGTCTTGTCCCACACCACTGATATCAGAGTGCTGGTGTTGGCGTGTGTATTTGATTCCCCTGATGTGTTTGTGTCTTCAGGAGGATCTGCTGGTGGCTTTAGGACAGGGCAGCAGACTGTTGGAGAGTATTAATGAGCCAGTGGTCAGAGACCCAGACCACAACATGAACCAGGACGAACTGGAGAACCTGGCCACCGTACAGAGGTTAGAACACACATTGGGAACCTTGAACATAAGGGTTAGAAGACACACTGGGAAACTTGAACATAAGGGTTAGAAGACACACTGGGAAACTTGAACAAAAGGGTTAGAACACACACTGGGAACCTAGAACATAAAGGTTAGAACACACACTGGGAACCTAGAACACTGGGGTTAGAATACACACTGGGAAACTTGAACATAAGGGTTAGAAGACACACTGGGAACCTAGAACACTGGGGTTAGAATACACACTGGGAACCTAGAACACTGGGGTTAGAATACACACTGGGAACCTAGAACACTGGGGTTAGAATACACACTGGGAACCTAGAACACTGGGGTTAGAATACACACTGGGAACCTAGAACACTGGGGTTAGAATACACACTGGGAACCTAGAACACTGGGGTTAGAATACACACTGGGAACCTAGAACACTGGGGTTAGAATACACACTGGGAACCTAGAACACTGAGGTAGAACACCCACTGGGAACCTAGAACATTGGGTTTAGAACACACTCAGGGCACCTAGAACACTTGGTTCATAGATGCACAGGAAATATAGAACACTGGAGGACTTGATGAATGCAAGAGGTGAGAACACATAACAGCTTTTGCTCCTCACTATGATAAGGACTGGCAGTGCTTGGTCCTCTGAGGTCAGAAGGAATATTTTGGAGAACACTGGTGACAGAGAAGACAAAACAGGCTGGCATCTTTCACATTCAACTCAGTAGAGTGAGCAAAACACACAGAGGAATAGCAGAAAATGTCTCATGTCTCCTCTTTTCTAATCTTCTCTCCCTCTTTATCTCAATCTTTCCCGTTCCATTCAACCCATCTAACATTAAACATTTAACATTAACATTTTAACATCTCTCTCTTTCACCCCCTCTGCTCCATCTCTCCCTCTCTCTCTCTCTCTCTCTCTTACCCTTTCACCATCTTTCCCTCCCCATCTCTCTCCTCCCCTCTCCTCTATCCATCTTCTCTCCTCTCCCTCCACCTCCTCTCCTCTTCCTCCACCCCCTCTCCTCTCCCTCTATCCCTCTCCCCCTCTCCTCAATCAGACTGCTTTCCCAGTTGAATGAGACAGAACGTGCTTTTGATGAGTTCTGGGAGAGACATAAGACCAAGCTGGAGCAATGTCTGCTACTCCGTCACTTTGAACACAACTACAGAGAGGTGAGTGGGACATCACATGACTCCACACACCTGACTTCTGTACACCATGGGTAACATACACTAGTTACAGTACCTGAGAGCAATACGCCAGAGAGCAACTTACAAACCTTACAAACCTCACCTTACAAACTAAGTAGATCTCTGAAGCAATTACATCCCTGATCCTGGTACACCTATGGGGCATTGACACGGCCACCTGTGTGTGTGTGTGTGTGTGTGTGTGTGTGTGTGTGTGTGTGTGTGTGTGTGTGTGTGTGTGTGTGTGTGTGTGTGTATGCAATGTCACACCTGATCTTTGTACACCATGTCTGTGTGTGCATCTACAACCAGATCTGAGTATACGTTGTGTGTATGTCATACCAAATGTCATTACATTGGTCTGTATGTGTCCAACCTGTGTGTGTTCTAACTGCTGTGCTACTGTTCCAGGTGAGGTGTCTGCTGGACCAGGTGGCACAGAGATTGACAGCTTTCTCGGAGGTGGGGATAAGCCCCGCCCACGCTGATCACATCTTCCGCGAGCTGAGCAGCCACGAGGAGAGAGTCTGTGTAAGTAAACAAACTTACTGACAGACATGTATTATCCAGAGTACGTATAGAAATCAATAATGTTGCATCTCTCTTTTATCTTTCCATCTCTCTCTCTCCCTCGTACCCCATTCTCCTCCTTTCTCTCTCTCTCCCCCTTTCCCTCTGTAGGAGGTACTGGACCGAGCCCAGGCTCTGGCCCGTGAGGGTGACGAGTTGATTCAGAACACCCACTATGCTGAGGACTCCATCCAGCCCAAATGCATTGAGCTCCGAGCCGTGAACGAAGAACTGAGCACTTACCTGAGAGCAAAGAAAGACCACTTACTCAGAGCTATAGAGCTGCACCACAGCCTGGAGAGGGTGAGAGGGACATAAACACACACATATACAACTACAGTTCAAATTTCCTTGTTTTTGAAAGATGTTTTATTTTTTTTAAACATTAAAATAACATCAAATTGATCAGAAATACAGTGTAGACATTGTTAATGTTGTAAATTACTATTGTAGCTGGAAACGGCTGATTTTTTGTGGAATATCTACATAGGCACGCAGAGGCCCATTATCAGCAACCATCACTCCTGTGTTCCAATGGCACGTTGTTAGCTAATCCAAGTTTATCATTTTAAAATGCAAATAAAACCCTTTTGCAATTATGTTAGCACAGCTGAAAACTGTTGTCCTGATTTAAAGAAGCAATAAAACTGGCCTTCTTTAGACTAGTTGAGCATCTGGAGCATCAGCATTTATGGGTTTGATTGCAGGCTCAAAATGGCCAGAAACAAAAAACTTTCTTCCGAAACTCGTCAGTCTATTCTTGTTCTGAAAAATGAAGGCTATTCCATGCGAGAAATTGCCAGGAAACTGAAGATCTCGTACAACACTGTGTACTGCTCCCTTCACAGAACTGCACAAACTGGCCCTAACCAGAAGAGAAAGAGGAGTGGGATGCCCCGGTGCACAACTGAGCAAAAGGACAAGTACATTAGAGTGTCTAGTTTGAGAAACAGACTCCTCACAAGTCCTCAACTAGCAGCTTCATTAAATAGTACCCGCAAAACACAAGTCTCAACAGTGAAGAGGTGACTCCGTGATGCTGGCCTTCTAGGCAGAGTTGCAAAGAAAAATAAATATCTCAAACTGGCCAAAAAAAAAGAAAAGATTAAGATGGGCAAAAAAACACACACTGGACAGAGGAACTCTTTCTAGAGCACCAGAATCCCGGAGTCACATCTTCAGTGTTGACGTTGAGACTGGTGTTTTGTGGGTACTTTTCAATGAAGCTGCCCGTTGAGGACTTGTGAGGTGTCTGTTTCTCAAACTAGACACTCTAATGTACTTGTCCCTTTGCTCAGTTGTGCACCGGGGCCTCCCAATCCTCTTTCAATTCTGGTTAGAGCCAGTTTGCGCTGTTCTGTGAAGGGAGTAGTACACAGCGTTGTACGAGATCTTCAGTTTCTTGGCAATTCCTAGCATGGAATAGCCTTCCTTTCTCAGAACAAGAAAAGACTGACGAGTTTCATTAGAAAATGGTTTGTTTCTAGCCATTTTGAGCCTATAATCGATCCCACAAATGCAGATACTCCAGATGCTCAACTAGTCTAAAGAAGGCCAGTTTTATTGCGTCTTTAATCAGAACAGTTTTCAGCTGTGCTAACATGATTGCAAAAAGGGTTTTCTAATGATCAATTAGCCTTCTAAAATGATAAACTTGGATTAGCTAACACAACGTGCCATTGGAACACATGGTTGCTGATAATGGGCCTCTGTACGCCTATGTAGATATTCCATTAAAAATCAGCCGTTTCCAGCTGCGACTCACATTAACGATGTCTACACTGTGTTTCTGATCAATGTTCTGTTATTTTAATGGACAGAAAATGTGCTATTCTTTCAAAAACAAGGAAATGTCTAAGTGACCCCGAACTTTTGAACGGTAGTGTAGATATATACACACATACACACAAAGTCAAAAAAAGTAAATCAAATGCATGTAGAAACACACACACACACCACCCCATAAACCCCTAAAAACACACACTCAACCCCCCTCTCTCCCAGGCTGCTAAGTGGTGTGATGATGGCATCTACCTGCTGGCCTCTCAGCCCGTGGACAAGTGTCAGTCACATGACGGGGCGGAGTCAGCGCTGCAGGAGATTGAGCGTTACCTGGATACAGCAGGACAGAACAAACTGACTGATCCTAGTGCCATCTGCAGGGACTACGAAACAGTGCTCAACCTGGAGTTCAGAGTAAGGGGATCCAATTTTATGACTCGGACATGCACTCAGACCTGGATTCATGTCATTAAAATGTCATCATAATGTGATCAATTAAATGTAAAGAAAAGATGACACAGCAAACAAACAGCTATCAAAAACTTAGGGTTCCAGGGTGTAATTCTGCTCCTCTTCCTCTTCTCCTTCTCTCCTCTCCTCCTCTCTCATCCTTCTCTCCTCTCCTCCCTCAGGACCAAGTGGAGAAGGTGTTCCAGAAGCAGGTCTCCATGCAGGAGATGTTTGAGAAGAGGAGGGTCAGTCTGAAGAAGCTGGCAGCCAAACACACCAGGCCAGTCCAGCCTGTGGCCCCAAGGCCTGAAGCCATCAAGTCCCCACTGTCCTCGCCAGGTGAGTCCTTATAAACCACCTGTCCTGAAGTACTCTACCAGTCATTATGTACCATTATGTCCTTGTATACATATCATCAGCACCCTGTCATCACACATGCAGTCCTGTCATAGGGTTAATGTTCTTTTAACTAGATCGGTCAATGTATATTTAGATATGTGTATCGTTAATATCCCACCTCAGCCCCTCCACTCTCTCATTCTCTCCCCCATAGCAAAGAGAGTGCTGGAGAAGAGCTGCTCAGAGGGAGACACTGTGAACAGGGTCAGCTGTAGAAAAGTAAGTAGAGGTCCCTCTTGTGTTTTACTGTGGGGTAGAAATGATCATACCTGCAGTATGCATGTCAAATAAGACACTAGCTCCAGTAGTTTCAGTAGACAATCATCCTGTGGTGTGTTCTCAGGTGGAGGGCCAGCTACAGAGCAACAGAAGTGCCTCTATGTCAGAGGAGGACGAGAACCTGGCCATCCTCAGAAAGTAAGTTTGGTCCGTGTTTTGTCCGTTGTTATATCTGACTGCATATCTGTGAGTCTGTGGTGTTTCTCTGACTTCTGTGTGTAGCGTTTCACCCATAGAGATTAATAACGATTATCCTCTGGTGTCTGTATCATGTAAGCCTGAACTGTCTACATTATGTCTGACTGTGCTCTCTCTATGGAGACATGTAATGAATGAGCTGCTGGAGACAGAGAGGGCATACGTGGAGGAACTGCTCTGTGTTCTACAGGTGTGTATCTCTATCCCTCTCCCCTGGACCATCTGAAACCTCTTCGTCCTCCTCTCACACATGCGTATCGGTCTTAACTGTGTTCGTCCTATTGGGTGTTTCAGGGCTATGCCTCAGAGATGGACAACCCAGCCATGGCCAGTCTCATGCCCATTCCTCTGCAAAACAAGAAAGATGTGCTGTTTGGCAACATGCCAGAGATCTACCACTTCCACAAGAGGTAAATGAGCACCCCCTAGCGGTTATTAATGGTGCTTACACAGTGATATGACTACCCAGGCATTGTACTGACTAATTGATCATCTCTTTCTCTCTGCATCACTCTTCTTTATGAACTTCCAGGACCTTTCTGAGGGAGTTGGAAGAGTACGAAGACTGCCCGGAACTTGTGGGTCGGTGTTTTCTGGAGAGGGTGAGTGTTTGGAGATTGAACTGGAATATGTTGTGTCTAAATCACTACTCTGATTGTAGTGAAGTGTTTGTGATGTAGGGGTATTTCTCTCTTTTCTTTATTCTCTCTCTCTATCTCATAGATGACAGACCTGCAGATCTATGAGAAGTATTGTCAGAATAAACCTCGCTCTGAGAGCTTGTGGAGACAGTGCTCTGACTGCTCCTTCTTCCAGGTACACACCATATACACACCTCCCCTAAGGTACACACCATATACACACCTCCCCTAAGGTACACACACCCAACAGCTTCAGGCTTAAGTGGTTGTTATTCCCTACTGATGAATTCTCCCTGTTCTGGTCTGGAACAGGAGTGTCAGAAGAAGCTGGAACATAAACTGGGCTTGGACTCCTATCTCCTGAAACCGGTCCAGAGGATCACCAAATACCAGCTCCTGTTGAAGGTAGGACCAGTATATACGTTGTCTCATGATTCACAAGAGCATTCTGGTCCACTCCTTTATTTTCATAATGTGTCATTGCTGATCAACATAACTCAATATGTGCATGTGTGTGTTGTAGGAGCTGCTGAAGTACAGTAAGGGCTGTGAGGGGTCAGAAGACCTGCAGCAGGCGCTCACCTCCATCCTGGGCATCCTGAAGGCCGTCAACGACTCCATGCACCTCATCGCTATCACTGGATACGATGTGAGTTCATCATCGATCAACTTCACATTCTCTGAAATATATTGCATATTCCTTTCATGGCATCAACATCACATTATTTTAGAGATTGTGTCAACATGTCAAAATTACATAAGGCTGCAGCACCATAGCTTCTGATGAGTCATGAACTTTCTCCTGACCTATGACCCTTCTTCTGATAGGGTAACATGGGCGACCTGGGACGGCTGCTGATGCAGGGGTCATTCAGTGTGTGGACAGAACACAAGAAAGGTCATGCCAAGGTCAAGGACCTGGCCCGCTTTAAGCCCATGCAGAGACACCTGTTCCTGCATGAGAAGGCCCTGCTCTTCTGTAAGAGACGGGAGGAGAACGGGGAGGGCTACGAGAAAGCCCCCTCCTACAGCTTCAAACAGTCCCTCAATGTGAGTCTGTCCATATGTCTGCCTGCCTGCCCGTGTGTCTGTCTGTCTGTCTGTCTGTCTGTCTGTCTGTAGTAGGTCTAACAGTGTTTGATATTACAAGTGAGTTCAAATTGAGCTTTTAGAAGGTAACAGCTTCCAAAATGTATGCCCTCTATCAGATGAGTGCTGTGGGCATCACTGAGAACGCCAAAGGTGACAACAAGAAGTTTGAGGTCTGGTGCAACTCACGGGAGGAGGTGTACATCGTTCAGGTGAGTGGTTTTGCCCAAACAACAGCTACAGACTACATGTCTAAAGTTTATTTTACAATGATACAGAAATCATATCAGACTCTATTTAGATAAAACAAAACTGAGAGGTTTCACCATTGTATTTCAGGCCCCAACGTCTGAGGTAAAAACAACGTGGGTGAAGGAGATCCGGAAGGTTCTGACAACGCAGCTGGAAGCCTACCGAGGTAGGCAGGGTATCTGTCTGTGGCAGACCTGATGTCAAATAGTATTAGTTGTATTTCTAATACTTTGAGTGTATTGTAATTACATTGAGTATTACATTCACTGATCATGATGTAGTGGGACTGTAGTTGATCTCCCTGCGTGTCTTCCAGAAGCCAGTCAACAGAGGCCGTCAGACGGACTGCTCCAGTTCCCCTCTTGTGCTGGAGCACCTGTCAGCCTCAGGTCAGTCATCTGACCCATACTGACCTATTAGAGAGTCAGAGCCTCTCATTCACAAATGAGAAGTAATCAAAGACCCCCCTTGAATGTTATGCACGGTATATTACATGGAATAATGGGGTCTGTTTAGGGGGATGTAAGAGAAGGTTCAGGCAGAAATGTATCATGTAGAACAGATATGATTGTCTGCTGATAGAATATGTAATCGTGTCCGCTCAATTCATTCTGTTTCTATCGGCAATGTTCAGAAACCTGAATACAACATGTTGTCTTACCAAAGTCAAATCTAATTTGTATGTCACATGCGCCAAATAAAACAAGTGTAGACCTTACCGTGAAATGCTTACTAACAATCCCTTAAGAAAATATTGTGAATAAAGTGACATTTAAAACATTATACATACATACATACATACATACAAATATATATATATTTTTTAATTTCATAATATATATATGTGTATATACAGTTGAAGTTGGAAGTTTACATACACCTTAGCCAAATACATTTAAACTCTGTTTTTCATCATTCCTGACATTTAATCCAAGTAAAAATTCCCTGTTTTAGGTCAGTTAGCATCACCACTTTATTTTAAGAATGTAAAATGTCAGAATAATAGACAGTGAATTCTTACTAGGATTAAATGTCAGGAATTGTGAAAATTTGGCTAAGGTATGTAAACTTCCGACTTCAACTATGTGTGTGTGTGTGTGTGTGTGTGTGTATATATATATATATATTTTTTTAATTATGTATGTATGTATGTATGTATGTATGTATGTATGTATGTATGTAATGAACAGTAACACAAGAAAATTACATAACAATAACGAGGCTATATACAGGGGGTACCGGTACCGAGTCAATGTGCGGGGGTACAGGTTAGTCGAGGTAATTTGTAAAGTGATTATGCATAGATAATAAACAGAACGTAGCAGCAGTGTAAACATGTGTTGCAGTGTGAGTTTCTGACAGACCTGTTTCATCCTCCTGTCTCCTCAGTCCATTTAGAAGAGGGGAGAGGAGCATGAAGGAGAAGAAGGGAGAACCCAGCAGCCCTGACGCTAACTCCTGCTCCTTCCCAAAGACCAAAGGTGAGCAGAGAGTGAGAGAGGGGAGGAGGATACTGCCTTATAACATAAAGAACGCTTAGACACCACCACCTTTTAACTGGGCCCAATGCTAAATTCAAAGCTATTTTTTACTCTCAACAGTATTTAATAGTTATCACTTTCCTAAAGCGTTTCTTGTTTCACCTAAACAACACTGAACTATACTATGTTCTGACTTTTACTCTTAACTAAATGTTGCTTCTCTCTCTGTGATGAGATGACTAATCTTTCTCCTCTCTTCCCTCCGTTTGCCGATGTCGTCACTTCTCTTTCTGTCTCTTTCTATTTCTCATGTCTTTCTCTCATCACTGCACTTTCCTTCTCTCCATCCCTTCCTTCTTTTATGCCTCCCACACCTCTCCCTGTTGCTCTCCTCTCTCTCATCCCACTCGCCTCTCCCTCCTTCCTTCTCTCCCCTGCTCCGCTCCTTCTCCTGGCCCAGAAGAAGCAGCGACTAGTCCTACCTCAGACAGAGCAGCTGTGGCTAAAAAGCGTTTTACCTTGCAGGGCTTCAGCAACTTCAACAAAGGTAACAGCCCTAGCTGGTCACCAGGGGTTGCCATAGTAATCATATACATTGTTACTATATGTCAGCACTGTAGCCTACTACTACTACAGTATAAAACATGGCATGCTTCCTTCCACAGACCTCTCGCCTCCTGACAATAAAAGCTTAACTTTACCCAGGATTCCCTTCTCTCCATCAGGTACCTGAAAATGTAGCTAAAGTGACCATAGATTAGAATCTAGAGAGGTAATTTAGTCCCATAGCTTAAGTCAGTGTTTCCCAACTCCAGTCCTCGGGTACCCCTACAGTACGGATTTTTATCGTAGACCCAGAGCACAGCTGATTCAACTTGTCAACTAATCATCAAGCCCTTGATGAGTTGAATGAGGTGTGTTTGTCCTGTGCTACAACGAGTACCGTTGGGGGTACTTGAGGACCAGAGTTGGGAAATGCTTGCTAAAGTGACAACCAATTAGAGTTGTACTGTAGCTGATAGTGAATAGACCACTTCAGGGACCCTGTATGTCTTTCACCCCTGTAGTCTGTCTGAGTAGCTGTAGGATGACAATGTTCGTACAGAGAACAACATGCAGTTAGAACATACAGTTTGTGGTGCTCCTTTCAATGTCCTCTGCTCTCTTCATTCTTTGTCTGCGCTTACTTTAACTTCCACTTCCAAGATATGTTACTACTAATATTTGTCTTATTTGAGGGTTTTGCTGCTCCTCTTCACTCTCTTCCTCTTCTTCTCTTTTATTCCTGTCTTCCTGTGATGGCTAGGATCTCCCACAAGCCCTGACCATAAAACCAAACGTCATGAGATAAAGAGTGATCCTACTCCGTTCGGCTTTAAAGGTACGTCTTCCCATAATGACCCTAGTCACTGTATCTGTGGTCGACCACGGTCGCTGCATTCGATCATTTCATCCGTGGTTGGTCAGGGTGTATTGATTTACAGACAGCGGAGAAATGTGGTTCATCACAGAATGTATAATACGCTGTGTTGACTGACAGGCAACCGGAGTCACAGTTACCATGGTCGGTCATTCATTGTGGTTGAGCACGTTTGCCTGCGGTCAATCTCTTTGACCATATTTCAATAGGGTCGTAATGTATCTTTCTCTCAGACCCAGGCCCTCACACTCACCTCCATCTGGGCAGAGTCAGGTGGTTCAGCACCTCGAGTCTCTTACAGGCCAAGAGGAGAGGTACCGTACAGCACTCAACTGGACTGGACTGGTTTAGACTGGATTAAGATGTGTGGTGATCACAAAATGGCTGCCGAATTTCACGGAGAGATTTTCCCCTCTCACTCCCTGCACACTGTGTTCCCTTGCCTGAGTGTGTGGATACACATGACCACCTAAATGCTTATGTTGATATTTTTATCAAAAAAACGTCACGCTCCTTATTGCTGAGTAGTGTTGTGGTTCTGAATGGTCCACACGATTACTGTAGTTTCACTCCATTCGACTTGGTCCTGTTCCTTCTGATTGCGGTCCACTCTGTCACTGACCGTGTCTGGTCTAACAGAGGTTGCTGAAATGCCTACTCTCAATGTCTCCCGGTCCCCCTCCGTGTGTGTGTGTGTATGTGTGTGCGTGCGCGACTGAGCGAGTGTGTGTTTCAGGCTACACAAGACACCAAATTCTTATGTACCCTTTCTCCCTCCTCTAGGATGGACCAAGGGCTCTCTCTCATTGGACGCCAATGAGGAGAATGATGGCTACTCTAGCCCCGAAGAGCCGCTGAACTCAGACCCTGAGGACGAGGAGGGAAAGAAACTAGTGAGTGTGCGGGTGTGAGGATACTTATCCACTCCAAGCTGGGATATGGCTCCATGTAGAAACCGTTTTTAAAAATGGTTTACAATCATACATACAATCTAACACCATATCTTGACTGTGCACAGTGTGCAGGGAAGTACACAGTGGTGTCTGACTATGAGAAGGGAGAAGGCCAGGACCTGTCAGTCAAGAGTGGTGAAACGGTGCAGCTGATCAAGGAGGGAGATGACGGACAGTGGTGAGAATATTACCTTGACACCCTTACACTTGATTGGTTTCACACTTTAACAGTCAGAACCTATTCCAACACAGTCATATTCTATAGGGAAAACCATAGTGCAGGTCTCTCCAACCCTGTTCTTGGAGATCTACCCTCCCCTAGGTTTTTGCTCCCAACGCCAGCTAATTATTAGAATCAGGTGTGCTAAGTTAGTCAGAGTGAAAACCTACAAGACTGTAGCTCTCCAGGAACAAGGTTGGAGAGACCTGCCATAGTAAAACGTAACACAACATTTTGAAACAGGAAACAAAAATGAGCTATTCTTATCAGACAATTTTGGGTAGCCCGTCCCTGTTGCAGTCCCTTTTTTCTGTGCCTTATGAATATGACGCACTATTCAAATCTGAGTGTTGAGTTGGGGCGAGGTGGTGGTCAAGGGATTGTGTGTGTTTCTGTGTTGGTGCAGGTTTGTGAAGAACTTGAAGACCAAGCAGGAGGGCTGGGTGGCTGCAGCCAACATTCTCACCCTGATTGGAGAGTCCAAGTCCTGCCAGTCTCTCACCAGCTCCGGTAAAACCCCCTCTCCGTGTAGAATTGTGTGTGTGTGTGTCTCTCCTTTAACCATCTCCTCTAACCTCTGGTCTCCCTGTGTATGTCTGTGTGTATTCCAGAGGGCAGTGGCTCAGGGAACCTCAGCACTTCATCCAGCTGCTGTGAGACTTACACCAGCTTCTCTGACATCAAGCCCTGAACCCTCTACCCTTCACTGGCCCCATCAGGCCACCCCAGACCCTTTCTCTCCAGATCCCAACCCAACAGCACCAGCTGGTGGCTCCCCCAGCAAGACAGCACTTTCTCCCCCACCCTAAACACAACTTTACCCACCTTACCCAGAGGCAAGCCCTTCTATTAGGATACTTCAAGAAGATGCCAACAATAGACTTCATCAGATATCATTGACTAGAGAATGGGCTCCAGCGCCCTTGTGTAGTTGAAGAGATGTAGTGTAGGTGGGCAGCAGCTACCCATAGACACTAATCTTAGGTCAGTTTGGCACTTTTGCATTTATCCTTCATAAAATTGTCAAGGTTAGGATTGGGGATTACTACAGTATTAGTAGCACTATTAGTAGCACTAACAGACAAAATGCTATGGACAAGATGGAACCTGACATAACCCATAGAAATATAATACCATTTTGTTATGAATTCTAATTCAAGGTTAACCTAATCAGGTGTCACTGATATAGCGACCCCATCTGGCATAGAGTGGTGGATATGGATCTGGTTGAGCCCTTTTTGTTGTACTGTAAGCCTATAAGTAAGTTACTGTAAGTTACAATGCTGTTGGTCTGCATCATGGTCCCCTTGATTGTCTACAAATAGACAAGACTGTATTTTTTTTAAATATAAAATTATTGTAAATAAGAAAGATTATGATTGAAAAGTATACCATGTGTAGCTTTTCAGATTGTTGCTCCAAGTTCTACCAGTCACCTCAACTGGTGGCCATATAAGTAACCAATATGACCTTTTGTAGGCCTGTGACTATCTTATTGCCTCTTGGAGAGTGAGGAGTTACTGTTTATTTGAAAACAGAGGGAAGGGAATGACTCTTGTTATGTACTTTGATAAAGATGTTATTCTATGTCTGTCTATCTCTATAATGTAATCTCTCTCTCTCTCCCTCCTTCTTGTTCTCATAGCCTACCCTGTCCTGCAGCATTAGTTTTGTATATGGTTCAGACAGAGCAGTCACAGTATCACTGTTTCCTGTCCTCGTCAAATGACTTTATTATGAGATCCCCTTTCCATCCATTTCACATGACTTTAGTCATTGCAGGTGTCTTCTCCATGTGTACTGTGAACTTTCCTAGTTTTGTGAATAACTCAGTGTATAGTCATAACTTATTTATGGTAAAGCAATCCTATTTTTTTATGTAGATATTGTTTATTAACTCACTTTTCTTTATGAAATCAGAAATTCTCTGTCAGCAGTTGTGAATCTGTTTTTTTTATATTAAAGGACTTGTGTGGTACAGGTAATTCTCTCTCTCTCTGTGTGTGTGTGTGTGTGTGAATTTCCTGTATCGGGTTGGGTAGCCTAATAAAATAATATCTTGTATTGTTTGTAAATGTCATTTCAGACTTGCCTATGGGAGAAGCCTGCCTACAGTGGGGTGGCAGGTAGCCTAGTGGTTAGAGGGCCAGTAACCGAAAGGTTGCTAGATCAAATCCCCGAGCTGACAAGGTAAACATCTGTTAACTGCCCCTGAACAAGGCAGTTAACCCAGTGTTCCTAGGCCGTCATTGTAAATAAGAATTTGTTCTTAATTAAAAATGAAAAGCTCTCAGTTCTTTGCTATAGTGCAGCAGATCCAACACAATTGCACTAGGGTCAGACAGGCTTCCAGTAAGACATGCAGTGCAATCTCTGAAAACATAAGAAGAAATGTGTTGTACTCCAAATTGTCCCATTATCCCAACTGTTACACCAAGAAGATCTCTGTGTAACAGTCAATTTATTGAGGCATTTCTCATCCCTGGACTAGTTTGGGTAACCCTGTCTTAACCTACACAAAGTCTGTCTGACCCTAGTCATAGATCCGCAGCTGTAGCCTAAGCAAGCGGGTGGATTTGCTGGCTAAATTTCAGTCTGCCTATACCCAACTAGCTATCACAGGTTGTGCACAGACAGTGACATCGACTAGGCCTACCCAAAGCAACAACCTCTATACCCGCACAACCAGATATAAGATAGAGGAAAAAAATGGAAAGCAAAAAGCATACCACGGAAAATCAGAATTTGACCCAAAAAATTCAAAGTAGGGAGCTCAGAATCGTGAAAAACAGGGCAAATGTCAAATCAAATGTATGGAATCATTTTGGAGTAATCGTTAACGCTGACAAACAACTTGTGGATGGATTCGCAGCATGCAAAAAGTGCAAGCGGGTGTTAGCCTATGACAGTCAAAGAACGGGCACTTCCAGCTTGAAAAAACACATTGGGAGATGCACGGTAAGACGGATATTGATTGACTGCCCAGTTGCCGACTGTAGTGCAGAACAAGGAGCCCAGTACCCTATGAAAGACGAGGATAGTTCACTCGGGTCAGGATGCGATTCGGGTTGGGGTAGCACTCTTTCCTAATGGCGGTTTGCAGTCGGGTCCCGATAGATCCGTTTGTGGAGAATTATGCAAAAATTGACTCTGGCGTGTGGCAGACATAGTGTTTATGTACATGTGAGAATTAAAATATGTGGGCTATTGTGAAGTGAAATGGTTTATTTTATAGTCACATTGTGCATTTCTAAACTGTCTGCTATGTGGAGTGGTGAAGACTTTCGTCTTTAATCGTCGCGCATGCGCAAGTAAAGTCTAGATCCCAGACTGCTAGCTAGATACAGTACGTTCAGGCGAAGTAGCGCAAAATATCATTCCATTAGCTAATTACATAGTGAGGCTGTAGTTGCGAGATATGGAAAGTAGAAGCAGAGACCGTAAAAAAAGTCACACCTGGAAATATTTCAATGAAATTTCGTCCGAAAGTGTGACATGTAAGCTGTGTGCGGCTGTTCTGAAGCGGACGAGTGGGAGCACAACATCCATGTTAAACCATTTAGAAAGGATCCATCATCTGTCGTTAAGACATATCAAAACTCAGCGAGAGTTGATGGCTGCCGTTAGAGGTAAGACTCCTGTAAGTGTTTTATTTAACTCTTAGCCGACTACCAAAGCAAATTCGTGTAAGTGTGATATCTGGACTGCCCCCCCCCCCTCCTCCTCCTCCTCTCTCTGCAAGTTTCTCGGGTAGCTCAGCTTGTACCCTATGTATTCTTCACAAGGTTGCCATTTCAACGCGTGCCTCATTTGTTTTAACCCCAAATGCAGTTAATACAGTAAATTTCCTATATTTTGTCAGAGCAGAGGATCGCTGGCAACTCTTTTGGCGAGGAACCAGGCTACTCTGCTGGTCTGGTCAGTTGATTCTCTGGTGTGGTTGTCCATTGGTTCCATTCATTCACAAAATGTCTTACACCAATTTCACGCAGCGTTGGTTCCAGCTGTGTAGCGCAGCTTCGACAGAATAGAAGCTTCTCAGGCTAAACGTAAACACTGCGACCGGAATATCAGATGTAAAGGACGTTGCACCAGTGGTATGAAAAGGCATTTAGTCTCGGCATCAGGTAAACTTGACCTCCGAAACGGCTCTAGTTAAACAAATAATTCGAGACCTCCACAGACAAAAGCAATGTGGCTATAGATGAAGCGTCAGAGACGGGTATTAAAACGAGTGAGAACAAAATACAAACTTCATGGCGTTACTACATTTGAGTGACAATCAATAAAGAACCGAGTTAGGCTACATGTATTTACGATTGAATGCGCACATTTAGCTAAACCGATTCGTGGATTTCCGTTTATTATGCTAACCGGAAAATGCTGTTTTGGTTAGCAGTTATGTACATTTTGAATTAAATGTCTTGTCTCAAATAGCCGCCTGTCCCATTTTGATAGCCAGGCATCGGCACACATTTCAGCAAATAAACGTATGTTTCAAATAAACTCTCCATCTAAATTAATTGTTTACGAGGTTACCATGTGATGTGATATACTTAAAAAAAAAATCTGTCATGTTGTTTGCCATGGCGCCACCAAGAAGAAAATACGACATCAAATTCAAGCTAGCAGTGATTAAATTCACAGAGCAAAATTCGGGCGAGGCAACAGCTAGGCATTTTGGAATTGATCCAAAACGAGTAAGAGAATGGCGATGTCAAAAAGTCCAACTTCAACGTTTGTCTGAGGTGGATCAGAAGAGGGCGAGACTGCAAGGTGGGGGGAGGAAAAAGGTTAGCGAGTAGCTGGATGGAGGCCAGTTTTTGCAAGTCTGAGGGCGTATTCATTATGCCAATTCTGTTGCAAAACGGAACGAAACTGGGCGGGACCTGCTGGATTTTGTCCAATAGAAACTCGTTTTAGTTCCAACAAAGGTTCCGTTTAGCAACTGCTGGACTAATGATTACACCCCTGATCTGATACGGATTCATGTTTATACTGGTCACAACAGTGTGATAGTCTTTAAAAAATGTATTGATCAAAATATGTGTACATTAAGGAAATAGACACTTGGCTCCAATAGAGGCCAGTCTCTAATAAGCGCCGGTTGTGTTGCTTTATCGTTTGATGTTATGGGGTGCATTCATTAGTCGCAGACCATTGCAAAACGTTTCGCAACGAAACCCGTTCAGCGTTAACTCTAGGAAGCAAACGTAAGGAAACGTGAAGTGATCTACCTTAAATAGTTTTTCCTTGCAAAGTGTTTTCCTTTTGAAGTAAATTGTTTTCGTTGCGTAACGTAACAGGCCAACACGCCTTTGATGAAACCATGCGAGGAAATAAAACGTTTTTATTAGCAGTATTATCAAACTTGTAGTTTGCTAATTTGGCTAGTCCAGCATAGATCTGAAGGAAAAGGCTTTGACTGTAGAGAGCATAGAGCATAAATAGGAAGAGATGCGCTAATAGTAGCACGGTTTGAAATATTTCACCAGAAAGGGTGTTGATACATGTCGGCTATGCAAAGCAGTACTCAAATACAACAACGGCAGAACTGACAGCATGTTAAACCACATCAAATACAAGCACCCAGCCATCACAGTGCCAGCTCTAGATGGTAAATCAGAAACCACCACCAGGGTAAAGTAGAGGGCTGTTATTATTATCCACTACATGTTATTTTGTCCATCGAATATTAATACTGTTAATGACAGTCTAGTCTATAAAACTACCAAACAAATAGACTACTACAGGGACAACATGTCAAATGTAAAGATTCAATAAAAAAATAAAAAAAAATAGCAGCTCCACCACTTGTTTTGGTATACATCTGGTGGAGGAAATATGTCCTGCATAAATTCACAAGGTCAATGGAAATTGCACATCTTATTGAAATGTGACATATCATGTTTTTTTGAATGGTTTTGTGGTATGAATTGTTTTTCTTCAGACATTAAAGTTAAACAGAGAAGCTGCAATAAAGGCAGAGAAGACCATGTCTAAGAGCACATACGAAGAAGAGGAAGATGAGGAGGAGGATGAGCATCTCCCCAAGACTGGGATGTCAAAGTGGGTATCATGTATATTGGAAGATAACATTGGTAACACTTTTATATAGGCCCACTGTAGGGCTGGGCAATATGAAGATATATATTGTGTGACGATAGAAAAAAGTATATCGCTTCATATTATGCTCTATCGTTGATTTCGTTGTCGCAAATCACACTGCAATATTTTTTGTCAATTGGGTGACGCTGTGTGGAAGGAAATTTGCCCCCATTGATAAAGGTCCGTAGTAGGGTGCTCCCATAGAGGGCATGGATTTCTGGAACACCGCTAAGTGTATTTAGGTTACCAGGTGCCGATTTTCAATCACCAGGTGCACGGCTGTGAAAAGTGGGGACTTTTTTCGACCAAATTCTGTAATTTTCAAAAAATGATTAAAAATACTTCCCGAAGGGCTAGAGGTCCCAAATTTCGTCTCATACCCTCTCTCTCAATGGGCAACAAGTAGAGCATGTAAAAAAACAATTCGCATCCACAGGAACCTATGCTCCCGGTAACATGCACTTTTTTTCCAAAACTTAAAACACGATTTTCTATTAAAATGTTTTATACAAAAACGGTTTTAATTAAATGAAAATGCTCGTCTATGTGTGCCCTTCCAGATTGGATGTGTACTTTTTGATTTATTCACGTTTTGGTGTCCCGGAATTTGACCCACAATTGCGGAGCACACATTCGCCCTTTCAGATTCGGGGCTTCCATCGATAAATTGGCCTGCCCGGTAAATACACACTCAGTGCCGGGGTAAGCAGACAGGTACCGGCGCGAAATCAGAAACCTGGTTTTTGACAACAAGACTTCCATGTCCTAGAGAGACGGGGGTGGTGTCAAACTGTTCAGCCCGAATAGAAAATGAGTAATGGGCACTTTTGAGGGATGTGAGCCCCTCGGAACCATGGTACTTTGGACATTTTCCGCCGGCGACCGATTTAGTGGGTTGACCAGCCCCTTCGGCGCCCGATTTGTCCTAACTTTTGATCCACGTTTCCCAGCTTGGTGGTGGGAGGATATTGAGCCTTGTCCTGGGCAGGTGCTCTATCCCAGCTATTACCTTGTGGGTTTGGTTCATCAATGACCATGGTTCTGGTCCAATGAAGGTGCCCCGGTGAGGACTAGCTCTCCAGTCCAGTCCCACTCTTGGTTCACGGTGCGTCTCCATGGTTCTCCTCTGTTGTCCAGCCAGTTTAATTTCCTCTGACCGATTTGCATTCGTTTTCCACCTGGGAGGGCCTCTATCGGCCGGCCTTTGGCTGGTGTTCTGATGGATGTTCTGTGGCAACATAAACAAACATGCAGGAGAGTGAACGTGGCATGGAGACACAGAGCTCGTACCTAAAAGAAGGGCTACTTCGGTCGCATGGATGTGGTTTGGGTATGAAAAGTCTGACACGGACCAGAAAACCGTCCTCTGCAAATTTAAGCTGCAGGCCGGTCCTGACAACAGGCTCAAACACCACTAACCTCTTACCACCTACCCAAAAATCATGTGAAACAGTACGGAGAGAGTCTACGGATGAGATCCAAAAAAGTACAGTCGAGTGCTCAAAACAAACCCCCGACTCAAACGTTGCAAGAGGCTTTTGCCCGCGGCACACCATATGGCAAAGAATCACGGAGATGGAAGGAGAGAACAGCTGCCATTACAACTTACGTCTGCAAAGACATGGCCCCAATTTACATGGTCGAGAAACGGGGGTTTCGTGAGTTTGTGCTAATACTCGACCCAAGGTATCAAATGCAAATTGATATGTGACACGTATTAATGCCAAAATAGCAGCTTTAGAAGCTTATGATAGGCTCATTAACATAATTTGAGTCAATTGGAGGTGTACCTGTGGATGTATTTCAAGGCCTACCTTCAAACTAAGTGCCTCTTTGCTTGACATCATGGGAAAATCTAAAGAAATCAGTCAAGACCTCAATTGTTTTTTGTAGACCTCTACAAGTCTGGTTCATCCTTGGGAGCAATCTCCAAATGCCTGACGGTACCACGTTCATCTGTACAAACAATAGCACACATTTATAAACACCATGGGACCATGTAGCCGTCATACCGCTCAGGAAGGAGACGCGTTCTGTCTCCTAGAGATGAACGTACTTTGGTGCGAAAAGTGCAAATCATTCCCAGAACAACAGCAAAGGACCTTGTGAAGATGCTGGAGGAAACGGGTACAAAAGTATCTATATCCACAGTAAAACGAGTTGTATTTCGACATAACCTGAAAGGCCGCTCAGCAAGGAAGAAGCCACTGCTCCAAAACCCCATAAAAAAGCCAGACTACGGTTTGCAACTGTGCATGGGGACAAAGATTGTACTTTTTGGAGAAATGTCCTCTGGTCTGATGAAGCAAAAATAACTTTGTCCATAATGACCATCGTTATGTTTGGAGGAAAAAGGGGGAGGCTTGCAAGCCGAAGAACACTATCCCAACCGTGAAGCACGGGGGTGGCAGCATCATGTTGTGGGGGTGCTTTGCTGCAGGAGGGACCGGTACATTTTACAAAATAAATGGCATCATAGGGCCTCCTGGGTGGCGCAGTGGTTAAGGGTGCTGTACTGCAGCGCCAGCTGTGCCACCAGAGACTCTGGGTTTGCGCCCAGGTTCTGTCGCAACCGGCCGCGACCTGGAGGTCCGTGGGGCGATGCACAATTGGCCTAGCGTCGTCCGGGTTAGGGAGGGTTTGGCCGGTAGAGATATCCTTGTCTCATCGCGCACCAGCGACTCCTGTGGCGGGCCGGGCGCAGTGCACGCTAACCAAGGTTGCCAGGTGCACAGTGTTTCCTTCCTCCGGGTTGGTTGGATGCGCGCTGTGTTACGAAGCAGTGCGGCTTGGTTGGGTGGTGTATCGGAGGACGCAAGACTTTCAACCTTCGTCTCTCCCGAGCCCGTACGGGAGTTGTAGCGATGAGACAAGATAGTAGCTACTAACAATTGGATACCACGAAATTGGGGAGAAAAAGTGGTAAAATTATAAATAAATAGCATCATGAGGAAGGAAAATTATGTGGATATATTGAAGCAACATCTCAAGACATCAGTCAGGAAGTTGAAGCTTCGTCTCAAATGGGTCTTCCAAATGGACAATGACCCCAAGCATACTTCCAAAGTTGTGGCAAAATGGCTTAAGGACAACAAAGTCAAGGTATTGGAGTGGCCATCACAAAGCCCTGACCTCAATCATATAGGAAATTTGTGTGCGAGCAAGGAGGTCTACAAACCTGACTTAGTTACACCAGCTCTGTCAGGAGGCATGGGCCAAAATTCACCTAACTTATTGTGGGAAGCTACCCAAAATGTTTGACCAAAGTTAAACAATTTTAAGGCAATGCTACCAAATACTAATTGAGTGTATGTAAACTTCTGACCCGCTGGGAAGGTGATGAAAGAAATAAAAGCTGAAATCATTCGCTCTACTATTATTCTGACATTTCACATTCTTAAAATAAAGTGGTGATCGAAACTGACCTAAGACAGGGAAGTTTTACTATGATTAAATGTCAGGAATTGTGAAAAACTGAGTTTTAAATGAATTTGGCTAAGGTGTATGTAAAAACTTCCGACTTCAACTGTAGGTTTAATTGTATACATTTGAATCTGAGTTTCTTCAACTGTACATTAGGCCTATAACTGCACATTTTAGGCCTATTATTTTGTTTGCAACTATAGTTTAACCTTTTTTTAGATTTTATTAATATTTTATTGCAAACTTAAATAGAAAATTTGCACCAAGGTTCTAAATAAACAGAGAAATAATAAATATGAGTAAGTACCTTTTATTTGTTGAGTATAATTCAAAATGTAATAAGAAATAGGCCTTTACATGTGGTCATTTTTTA
This sequence comes from Oncorhynchus nerka, assembly GCF_034236695.1. Lineage (NCBI taxonomy): Eukaryota > Metazoa > Chordata > Actinopteri > Salmoniformes > Salmonidae > Oncorhynchus > Oncorhynchus nerka. Next base: position 22,645,848 of record NC_088396.1, read on the forward strand.
TAAACTATTAATTGAATTTACAGAATATGCTATATCGTGATGTGTATTGTTATCGGGATATGAAATGACCTATATCGGGATATGAGATTTTAGCCATATCGCCCAGCCCTAGCCCACTGTATTAGATCATCTCAGAGCCCAGAACCAAACTGTGTCTTATGACAGACTATAGGTCATATGTCATATAAAAGTGTACTTTTTTCCAGAAAATATGTCCAAGCCTTTGCAAGACTGTTCTTCAGTGTTCTAATGGTTTGTTAACATTGTATTTCTGTTTTTCTAACTTCCCCCAGGCAAGATCCCAATACTTCAGAGGTAGCCATGACAGAAGGTTGTTTTTGTTGTATCAGTTTCAATCCAAGATGTCCTGTATCGTCACTTATGTCAACTTTCAGATGGTCTCATAGGACGAACCCTGTGGTTATGTCACTCACAATATTCCTGTTTTTATGCTGTAGATGGGACTGCAGAGCAGTTTGAGTTTCAGTATGGACTGGAGGGACCAACATTTAAGAATGAGAATGGGGAGGTGAGTTGGCACTTAAGGCAAATTAGTGATCGAATGAGCAGGTTGTTTTTTTGCTGTCTCCTACCTCTTTCACTCTTGTAGTTAGCGACAGTACCTTTGCTCTTTTCTTCTACTCAAAAGCCCTTTTCTCTGTGCAGTGTTCCAAGAGCCATCTGTCCATCATCAAAGTGGAACAACTGGACCCCCTTCTCCCTGAACAAAACAGTACGTTTGTGTGCATGTCTATTATAACAGAAGAATAAAGGACCGTCATATTAGGAGGTGTGTTTGGACTGGGATAAGTCAACCTGTCTACATATCCAATGTGCACTTATCAGTAGTCAACTCAATTCTTTCCCCAGACTCCAGCTGTAGTTCTGGGTCACCTGGGGATCCTGGGCCTCCTGGCTCATCTGGTTTTGGGTCCAGTATGAGTCCAGCTGCACAGTTCTTCAGGAAGTGCCACCAGGCAGGCTGCACACAGTTCATCTTCTCTGAGTTTGCCTCCCGCCTCAACACTATCACTGAGAGGATTTCATCCCAGCAGGCCAGCGAAGAAGGTGAGACAGAATAATACAATAGACTACTATTAAATACATTGGATGGGGACTGTAGTGTTGGCTAACTAAACCGGTGCATGCAATTATGAAGAGCATTTGCAAACAATGTTATTGAATTGGGACTGGAAAACTGTTTGCACTTTTTCAAAGTGCACTTGTCAACTGTACCATTGTCCATTGTGAAACTGAGCTTGTAATATATATATATATATATTTTTTTAAACATTTTTGCCAGTATAGATATTAACAAAATATCCTGTGTCCACAGATTTCAACCTCACCCTGAAAGTGCTGGAGGCCTCTGGGATGCTGCCAGAGATCTTTGCAAAGAGAGACCAAGGTAAATTATTTAAACATCCACATAAAGAACAGAATACACTCTTTGTGGTGCGTGGAATAAAGTCCCCATAAGTTAGTTCCTCGTATAGGAATTCTGGTTCGGAAGCATGAGTAACCTTGCCTGACACCAGAAGACCTACGTTAGCTCCCCGAGCTAATGCTTAAGCTCAGTGGGCTAACACAGTTATGTGGGATGCAGGAGACCCGTCGTGCTCTGATCTGTAACACCCGCATGCATTATGACCTCAGCACTGACTAGACACAGTCAGTGCCCAGAGAATTCATTTCACCCTAATGCCCTGTTTCTTTTCCTTTGTTCAGAAATGGAGAAGAGACTGAAGGATCTGCAGAGAGAGACTGAAGCGGTGAGGACTGCAAGGTCTGCCATGAGAGATGCCTGTGTCATGAGCTTCACCCTATCATGACGGATCACTGCTGAAGATAAAAGCGGTTCTATAAGACGTTATAACTAGGGCCTGGAGTTTTCCCTGACCGGACTAGGAATGTATAGGACCTGAAGTTTTCCTGGTCCGATCATGTGGACAGGAAAAACCTCACACCCCAGTTTTAGTAGAATGTAAATATTTGAAACCTTTTATATTTGCCATATTTTTCTACCTTTGTGTTCAAACATTTTAACTCTGATATTTGAAAACAGTTTGTTGTACCCTGGCTACTGAGATGGGTGATATTATACTTGAAGTGAGCAATAGGCGATATAATCTTGTGACATATATTGGTTCTGGGTTCCAAGGTTATTGGTGTTGTATTGATGTTAGTAGGTGATCTTTTGTGTCCATCTGTGCTATGTACTTTGTGCTTACTAACCCTTCACAGGTTAAATATGTCCTTATACAGTATGTGTGAACCACTGTATGGTTACTGTAAGACATTTATTTGGAATACACTGTAATATAGCATACTTGAGGAAAGTTGAACGCATTAAACTTATGTAAATGAGTCATGCGATGACATTATGTCAGATCTGAAATGTCCTGTAAACAAACTTTTTCTATTAGTCATTTCTAAAGTAACTGCTCTGCTTTTGGATGACAGTGGAATGGGAGGTGTTTGTAGGCAGTAAACAAGTGAAGGTATGAGATGGGGACATTTAAACAAATCCTAAATGCCATCATTCTTTGTTTATGGATTTTTAAATGGGAATATCAGTTCACATCCAGAATTGACTGAATTGAAATGGTACATTAGTTTGACAGCAATTAGCCTAGTAGCAAATATTGTGGTTGTAGTAGCAGCGTTTGAGATATTACTTGTTGGCACAACGCCCTCTTACACCGAAGTATACTGAAACTAGCCCCAGCCCAGACTTGTCAGAGCACACCATGCAATAGCAATCAGTCGGTATAATCGAGAACTATCAGCAAATCAACATTTCATATCGTGGTGTAGATTTACTGTATTGACAATGACATTAACGCGAGATCACATTTCCAGCATGGCCGACAAGAGGACCTTCGTTGACCGAGGACGCAAAATGGCAATTAAGAAATAAATGAGCATTGCATTTGCAGCTCATAAATGAATTAAAGCAATTAAAACATAGTTTTAAATGTTAAGTTACCTCAACGAGCTCCGGCAACTCGTGTTCAGATGGCTAGCTTGACTGACATTGCTAGCCCGCGGGCGCATTCCAGATGGATTTAATTGCCTCTTCATTTATGGGTGTACTACAACGCTTGGATAGTTAACATAACAGTTTATCATAATTGGTTCAGATGATTTATTGGCCTCTACATGTATTTTTTACAAATCCAAAATCACTATTGCAGGTTGACCAACGGTTCCTGACCGAGGTAAAGCCAGTTTCAGGTTGGATATTCGCCTATAGTTGTCTTTTATGTCCACCAACAGCAGAGAGTGAGCTAGTGAGGTGGGCTGCAGTGGGTTTGCTGGTCAATACATATACTGAACATGTAACCACAGTAATAGTGGCCAGTAAATCAATGAATAAAAATGTAATATTGACAAATTAAACAAAAATTGTAGATCTTTAATCTTTTCCAACATGTCAACAGACAACTTCAATTAAGTATGAAGCATTTCACAGTGTTAACTTTCTCTTTATCCCTGGTTGATGTACATTTCAGAGCCTCTTCAGTGTGGATGGGGTATAGCATACATTTACAACAAAGACAGCACTGCCAGTTTGTGGTTTTTACTCTGTTGAACTCTTTTGTCTTCATTCCTAGGCACAGCACATGGAACCACCGTTGGCATGTAAAACATTCAAACAAAACAAAGCGTAACACGTTATAAATAATATCAAATATCATTGCAGAATGACGAATTAGCTGTCCATTGTGTTATATCATAAATGGTCACTGTTGTCAAAAGATTATAAACATGTTAAATAATGTTACTAACCCAGTCAGTCTTTGGGCCACATCCAGGTTCTTTATCAGTGGCACACATGAAGCAGTTGTAGGCTTTGTTGAACTCTGAAATCATATGGCTGTCCCACACAACTACATAAAAATAAAGAATTTACATTTACTTTGAATTAAATGTCATTTACATACCAGACATTTTTAGTATATCCTCAGCCATTTCTTTTTGCAGTTGCTCCATATGTTTTTGAAGGTTCCATATGAATTTGAGAAGGGATGTTGGGGAAGTTCTGTGCAACTTCCTTGGCCATCTACACCAAACAATAAAATAGAGTTTTTGACCTAATTGTCACATAACAGCTAACCATTCATTATTGAAAATATAACTATCAAACCTGCATTACAAAGACTCAGCAGCTGAAGGTGTCCTGCTGCATGGTGTGAGTTATTTCCCCTCCTTTCCACTTTATGTCCACACAGTCGTCTTTTCCATGGCAGGATCTTCTCATTTTGAAGTGTTCTCTTTTTTTACGTAAAAATAATGGAATTATGATTAGTTAAAGGCAAATTAATACACAAGCCAAATTTGTATGCTGTTTTCCTTATCACTATAATCTAGTAGTAATTTATTATTAGTGGTAATTTCCTTTATGTCCCATTCTACACACAGCTTAAATTATAGGCACTGAACCATTTACAGGACAATAATAAAAGTAGCATATAGGATCCAACCCTATCACAGAGTGAATAAATGTAGAGCGTTTGTAGACTTTAAGAAAAAACATTAAGTGACAGTTTCATCAGTACGTGCTTAAAGAAAGTCATATCACAAAGATCACAGATGACAGTGCCCACCAAATCTATGACAATAGAGAATGAATTGTAAGCACCAAAGTGTGTTTGTCAAAATAATATCTGAAAATGTCAGTTGTTGAACATAATACTTCTATTTGCATTAGCAATTTATGATATATGCAGTTGAGGAATATTCCAATGTCCAACACTACATGTAGGAAGGACATAAGACATTCCCACATACAGTATTATTTTATTTCACCTTTATTCAACCAGGTAAGCCAGTTGAGAACAAGTTCTCATTTACAACTGCAACCTGGCCAAGATAAAGCAAAGCAGTGTGACACAAACAACAACACGGAGTTGCACATGGAATAGACAAACGTACAGTCAATAACACAATACAAAAATCTATATACAGTGTGTGCAAATGAAGTAAGATTAGGGAGGTAAGGCAATATATAGGCCGTAGTGGCAAAATAATTACAATTTCGCAAATAAACACTGGAGTGAGATGTGCAGAAGATGAATGTGCAAGTAACGATAATGTGGTGCAAAGGAGCAAAAAAAAAAAAAAATAACAATATGGGGATGAGGTAGTAGGATGGGCTATTTACAGATGGGCTATGTAGAGGTGCAATGATCTGTAAGCTGCTCTGATAGCTGATGCTTAAAGATAGTGAGGGAGATATGAGTCTCCAGCTTCAGTGATTTTTGCAATTCGTTCCAGTCATTGGCAGCAGATAATTGGAAGGAAAGGCGGCCAAAGGAGGAATTAGCTTTGGGGGTGACCAGTGAAGTATACCTGCTGGAGCGTGTGCTAGGGGTGGGTGCTGCTATGGTGACCAGTGAGCTGAGATAAGGCGGGGCTTTACCTAGCAAGGACTTATAGATGACCTGAAGCCAGTGGGTTTGGCGACGAATATGAAGCGAGGGCCAGCCAACGAGAGCATACAGGTCGCAGTGGTGGGTAGTATATGGGGCTTTGGTGACGAAACGGATGGTACTGTGATAGACTGCATCCAATTTGCTGAGTAGAGTGTTGGAGGCTATTTTGTAAATGACATCGCCGAAGTCAAGGATCGGTAGGATAGTCAGTTTTACGAGGGTATGTTTGGCAGCATGAGTGAAAGATGCTTAATTGTGAAATAGGAAGCCGATTCTAGATTTAATTTTGGATTGGAGATGCTTAATATGAGTCTGGAAGGAGTGTTTACAGTCTAACCAGACACCTAGATATTTGCCCACATATTCTAAGTCAGAACCGTCTAGAGTAGTCATGCTAGGCGGGTGGGCAGATGTGGGCAGTGATCGGTTGAAGAGCATGCATTTAGTTTTACTTGCATTTAAGAGCAGTTGGAGGCCACGGAAGGAGAGTTTTATGGCATTGAAGCTCGTATGGAGGTTAGTTAACACAGTGTCCAAAGAAGGGCCAGAAGTATACAGAATGGTATACAGAGAATCACCAGCCGCAAGAGCGACATCATTGACGTATACAGAGAAAAGAGTCGGCCCGAGAATTGAACCCTGTGGCACCCCCATAGAGACTGGCAGAGGTCCGGACAACAGGCCCTCCCATTTGACACACTGAACTCTATCTGATAAGTAGGTGGTGAACCAGGCGAGGCAGTCATTTGAGAAACCAAGGCTGTTGAGTCTGTCGATAAGAATGCGGTGATTGACAGAGTCGAAAGCCAGGTTGATGGATACGGCTGCACAGTATTGTCTTTTGTCGATGATGATTATGATATCGTTTAGGACCTTGAATATTCCAATGTCCAACACTACATGTAGGACGGAAACCAGATTGTATAGCGGAGAAGGTACGGTGGGATTCGAAATGGTCGGTGATCTGTTTGTTAACTTGGCTTTCGAAGACCTTAGAAAGGGAGAGTAGGATAGATATAGGTCTGTAACAGTTTGCGTCTAGAGTGTCTCCCCCTTTGAAGAGGGGGATGACCGCAGCAGCTTGCCTATCGTTGGGGATCTCAGACGATACGAAAGAGGGGTTGAACAGGCTAGTAATAGGGGTTGCAGCAATTGCGGCATATAATTTTAGAAAGAGAGGGTCCAGATTGTCTAGCCCAGCTGATTTGTAGTGGTCCAGATTTTGCATCTCTTTCAGAACATCAGCTATCTGGATTTGGGTGAAGGAGAAATGGGGAGGCTTGGGCAAGTTGCTGTGGGGGGTGCAGAGCTGTTGACCAGGGTAGGGATAGCCAGATGGAAAGCAAGGCCAGCCGAAGAAAAATGCTTCTTGAAATTCTCGATAATCGTAGATTTATCGGTGGTGACAGTGTTTCCTAGCCTCAGTGCAGTGGGCAGCTGGGAGGAAGTGCTCTTATTCTCCATGGACTTTACAGTGTCCCAGAACTGTTTGGAGTTTGTGCTACAGGATGCACATTTCTGTTTGAAAAAGCTAGCCTTGGGGGATCACGTGACCCTTGAACGAGATGGCCGCGTGAACTAAGAGCTCCGTACAAGTAGTTTCCAATTCATAATCTTACCTCCACTTCAAGTTTAAACTCCTTTAGCTTTAGTAAAAAAAGTAATGGCGGCTACAAAAAGCGACACTACAGGTGACATTTTTACCCGGACTCGAGCATTAGCAACGGATAAAGCCTCCAAGAAGAAGCTAGCTTCAGAAAAAGCTAGCACCATTAGCCAGGAGCAAGAGGACTTATTCCCCCCCTCAGCCCAACAAATGTCAACCTCACACTCTGTCGAAGACATCCTTTCTGAGTTGGAAACAATAGCATATGCTAAAAATAAAATAGAGCATCTGGAAGAGAAAACAGAGGACATGGAAAACGGAATAATATTAAATAATATTAAATCTGGGCAAAAAAAAGAGGGAAACATGCCACTGATCCGCTACCTGCAAGACAAACTTCCCGAGTGGCTCCACCTGTCCACCGACAGGCCCATAGAACTCGAGAGAGCTCACCGAGCACTGAGGCCCACACCAGCAGCCAGACAACCACCGCGCCCAATCAGCATACGTTTCCTGAGATTCACCGACAAGGAACGAGTCCTACAGGCGGTGAAAATCAACACCATCACAGTGGGAAACGCCAAACTCACTTTACACCAGGACCTGTCAGCTGGAATATGCCGAAAGCGCCGAGAGTTTGACGAGGTGAAGAAATACTCCATTGACCGAGGCATCTTCAGGGGATTCAAATACCCAAACGAGCTCAGGATTCTTCACCAAGGAGCCTTGCGACACTTCAAAACACCTGAAGAGGCAAAACGTTTTTTGAAAGACAATCGATGGTCGATGAAAAACTGACCAATGACTAAATGTGATTACTGCTATTACTAAAGGAGGTAAGGCAACATATAGCCAATATCCAAAGACCCACTCGCCCCGCTAAATGTCATTATAACCGTCCAATCTATATTTATTTTCCTTTAGCTGAGAGGGTTAGGCTCTATAGCCTAACTTAGGCCTACTAATGTTTCAGCCTACTTTTTGTTGCTATTATTACTTGTGGTCTCCTGTGTCCCTTGGGGGAGGTATTTGTAGACTGGGCTATTGATTTATTGGGAACGCGGCTGGGGTGTTCAGAGATTATTATTTTATGTACACCATTTATTTTCCTTTTATGTGAACGCAGCTGTAACTATTATCCACTTTTACCCAGAGATGACTTGCACTAAAGTTCGATTACTGTTCGATGATGATGACTAGCACCTTAAATCTATTGACATGGAACTGCCATGGTCTAGGGCATGCAATAAAACGGAAAAAGATACTATGTGCTCTAAAAAAAAGGCAAAAGCAGACATCGCGCTATTACAAGAGACACACCTCTGTGATGCCGAACATGCCAAACTCCGCAGAGCTTGGGTGGGACAAGTGTATTTCTCATCTTTCAAATCAAACAGTAGAGGTACAGCCATACTTATCCACAAGAATGTTCCATTCATAATTGACAAAAACATATCTGATCCGGGGGTAGATTTATTTTGATAACTGGGTCACTATATGGTCAACCAATTACTATCTTAAATATATACGCCCCTAACACAGATACTCCTGCTTTCATGTCAAAAATGATAACCCTGTTCAATGAGCATTGTGTTTCCTTTGGCGTGGTGGCCGGAGATTTTAATTGTACCCTTAACCCAACCCTAGACAAATCACATCAAGCACCCACCACAAATCCTAGATCTGCAAAGATGTTGAACTCTCTTACTAAAGAGATGGGACTGATAGATATCTGGAGAGAGACTAATAGCTCATCTATGGACTATACATACTACTCTAATGTCCATAACACCTACCCCGTATAGATTACATTTTTATCCCAAAGAGTTTCATAAATTCAGACACGTGTACAATCGGACCCATAGCACTTTCAGATCACGCCTTTGCCCACCTCCGCTTTGACCTCTGCAAAAACATTCCGAGGTCAAAGAGCTGGAAATTCAACACCTCCATGCTATCAAACGAAGCGTTCCATACATTGGTAACTACATGGATAGACAACTACACACAAGACAACAAAGATTCTCCTGTTTCTCCGGCCACAGTGTGGAACGCTGCTAAAGCCACACTAAGAGGTAATCTAATTGCATATGCTTCCTCTAAGAAAAAAGCAATGGAAGCACACAGCCTAGATCTCGAGAGGGAGCTGGAATGCTGTGAAAAAGTACATAAACAATCCCCAGACAGCACCTCCTGGAGTCAACTTAAAGCAGCCAAAGCCAAACTGAATTTGGACTACACTCGGGAGATAAAAAAAAAAGTTTTCTTTACTAAACAGAAATACCATGAGTATAGCAATAGGCCGAGTAGATTGCTTGCTTACCAATGGAAAAAAGAGCAGTCAGAGCGTACAATCATGGCTATCCGAACAGCAGAGGACGAGGTCACATATGACCCAAAAAATATCAATTTAACTTTTCATGATTTTTACTGCAAACTACAGTGGGGCAAAAAAGTCTTTAGTCAGCCACCAATTGTGCAAGTTCTCCCACTTAAAAAGATGAGAGAGGCCTGTAATGTTCATCATAGGTACACTTCAACTATGACAGACAAAATGAGAAAAGAAAATCCAGAAAATCACATTGTAGGATTTTTAATGAATTTAATGATTTTTGCAAAAACAAAGTTATCCCAGACTCAATGCACACAGCTCGCATTACAGTGTTGCTCAAAAAAGACAAGGACCCTCTATCCTGCTCGTCCTTCCGGCCCATAAGCTTGTTGGACTTCGACTACAAAATAATTACCAAATTGCTCGCCAAAAGACTAAACACTCTTCTTCCTAAAATAATAAAAGCGGACCAAACTGGATTTATTAGAGACAGATACTCGTCTGATAACATTCGCCGTCTTTTTGATATTATAGATCAAGTAAACGCACAGAAGACGCCTGTCCTGCTGGCTTCACTGGATGCTGAGAAGGCGTTTGACAGGATGGAATGGAGCTTTCTGTTTTCAGTCTTAGAAATGTCAATATGGGCATACATTTTATTAAATGGATCAAATCACTATACTCTCCTCCAAATGCCATGGTGACTACTAACGGGCTGAACTCTGACAGATTCCCTCTGGAACGGGACACAAGATAAGGGTGCTCGCTGTCCCCCCTGCTTTACTTGTTGGGGGCGGAGCCTCTGGCAGAGTTGATAAGGAGCAATCCAAGTATTATGGGTGTTTCTACAGGCGGCCTACAGCACAAGATTTCGCTTTACGCTGATGATGTCTTGCTCTACATATCCAACCCTGAGAAATCCCTCCCATTTTAGACAAAATTGCTCAGTATGGCAAGTCTGGGTGGGCATCTGTCCGTGGTGGCGGCTCTGGCGCGGGACGTGGACCCCACTCAGCCATAGTCTTGGCCCACTTACGTGACGCCTTAGGAGGGGCGACCTTTGCCGCCGACCTCGGACTGGGGACCCTTGCAGCGGGCGACTCTGGCAGCGCCGGACAGGCGGGAGGCTCTGACAGTTCCGGACAGGAGGGAGGCTCTGGCAGCTCCGGACAGGAGGGAGGCTCTGGCAGCTCCGGACTGGAGGGAGGCCCTGGCACCTCCTCCGGACAGGAGGGAGACCCTGGCACCTCCTCCGGACAGGAGGGAGACCCTGACACCTCCTCCGGACAGGAGGGAGACCCTGACACCTCCTCCGGACAGGAGGGAGACCCTGGCACCTCCTCCGGACAGGAGGGAGACCCTGGCACCTCCTCCGGACAGGAGGGAGACCCTGGCAGCTCCTCGGACAGGAGGGAGACCCTGGCAGCTCCGGACAGGAGGGAGACTCAGGACTCACTGGGCTGGGGAGACACACAGGAGACCTGGCTCTGGGAGCAGGCACAGGACTCACCGGGCTGGGGAGACATCCAGGAGGCCTCTTCCTTGGCCGAGGCACTGGATACACTAGGCCGTGGAGGCGCACTGGTGGTCTCGAGCGCAGAGCTGGCCCCACCCGTTCTGGCTGGACGCCAGATTCCACCCGGCAAATATGGGACGCTGGCACCGAGCACACCGGCCTGTGAATGCTCCGCCTCGACACCGTGAGCATCACCCCATAGCACGGGGCCTGACCAGTCCCATGCTCTCCACGGTAAGCACGGGGAGTTTGCTCAGGTCTGCTTCCTGACTCTGCCACACTCCCCGTGTGCCTCCCCCAAACATTTTTGGGGGCTGCCTCTCGGGCTTCCTTGCCAGCCGTGTTCCCACATACCGCTGGTTCCTTTCTCCGGCTGCCTCTGCTCGCCTAGCTGCCTCCACCTGTTCCCATGGAAGGCGATCCCTTCCCGCCAGGATCTTCTCCCATGTGTAGACTCCCTTGCTGTTCAGAACGTCCCCCCATGTCCAGGAGTCCACCTTACCATGCTGCTTGGTCCGTTGGTGGTGGGAAGTTCTGTCACGGCTGGCTAAAGGACTGGACCAAGGTGCAGCATGGTAAGCGTACATTCTTTCTTTATTTAAAAATGACACTGACAAAACAAAGAACAAAAACCAAACCGTGAAGCTTTGGGCTATGTGCCCTGAACAAAGACAAAGTTAACTTCCCACAAAACAGGTGGGGGAAAAGGGTACCTAAGTATGATTATCAATCAGAGACCACGATAGACAGCTGCCTCTGATTGAGAACCACAACCGGCCAAACACATAGAAATAGAAAATCATAGAACATAGACTGCCCACCCAAATCACACCCTGACCAAACCAAAATAGAGACATAAAATGATCTCTACGGTCAAGGCGTGACAGCGGGGGCTATTCAATGCTAATGCAGTACGCCACAGGATGTTTTTGTGCTGGTCAAGGGCAGTCAGGTCTGGAATGAACCAAGGGCTATATCTGTTCCTGGTTCTACATTTTTTGAACAGGGCACTGAAAAACAGCTTGAATGAGACTGAAAAACAGCTTCTATCTCAAGGCCGTCAGACTGTTAAACAGCCATCACTAACATTGGGTGGCTGCTGCCATCATACTGACTCCTCTCTAGCCACTTTAATAATGAAATTTTTTTGTAATAAATGTATCACTAGCTACTTTAAACAATGCCACGTTATATAACGTTTACATACCCTGCATTACTCACCTCATATGTATATACAGTACTCTATACCATCTACTGCATCTTGCCTATGCCGTTCGGCCATCACTCATTCATGTATTTTTATGTACATATTCTTATTCATTCCTTTACACTTGTGTATATAAGGTAGTTATTGTGAAATTGTTAGGTTAGATTACTTGTTAGATATTACTGCATGGTCGGGACGAGAAGCACAAGCATTTCGCTACACTCGCATTAACATTTGCTAACCATGTGTATGTGACAAATTAAAAATTGATTTGATATTTAAGATGGTGAGGAAAGCACTTTTAAAGAATAACCAGGCATCTACTGACGGAATGAGGTCAATATCTTTCCAGGATACCCGGGCCAGGTCGATAAGAAAAAAAAAAAAAAAGTGTTTTTGGGAGCGTTTGACTGTGATGAGGGGTGGTCGTTTGACCGCGGACCCATTACGGACGCAGGCAATGAGGCAGTGATCGCTGAGATCCTGGTTGAAGACAGCAGAGGTGTATTTAGAGGACAGGTTGGTCAGGATGATATCTATGAGGGTGCCCATGTTTATGGATTTAGAGTTGTACCTGGTAGGTTCCATGATAATGTTTGTGAGATTGAGGGCATCTAGCTTAGATTGTAGGACGGCCGGTATGTTAAGCATATCCCAGTTTAGGTCACCTAACAGCACAAACGCTGAAGATAAATGGGGGGCAATTAATTCACATATGGTGTCCAGGGCGCAGCTGGGGGCTGAGGGGGGTCTGTAACAAACGGCAACAGTGAGAGACTTATTTCTGGAAAGGTGGATTTTTAAAAGTAGAAGCTCGAACTGTTTGGGCACAGACCTGGATAGCATGACAGAACTCTGCAGGCTGTCTCTGCAGTATATTGCAACTCCACCCCCTTTGGCAGTTCTGTCTTGGCGGAAAATGCATTTTTCAGCTATGATTTTACCACTCAGAATCCAGAATGGATATGACAATGGGGCCAGCACATGATGTAATACACCCTTACAACAATCTACTTTTTGTTCTTCTTGACTTATCTGGTAAACTGCTACTGTGTGTCAAGAAAAGAGCCCCACTTAGGGGTTAGTGTACTCCAGTAAAAAAGGTCTGGTTTAGATTACAAACTATTGCCCTGTGTCCCCGTTCATAGGGGCATGAGAGACTAGTCAGTGATAGAATTGAGTTGGCACTTTATTGGCCCAAACACCCATAGAACCACAAGGTTGAGGTTACTCATTGACAGTAATTAGTAATATTTTTTTTGCATTGATGCATTGTGTCTTCTAACTATTTTTTTAGGAAATATTTGCATTGATGCATTGTGTCTTCTAACTGTCCAAGAATATTATCCAAAGTGTTAGTCTGAAATATTTTTCACAGTTTCATAAAAAAAGTATTACACTTATGAATGTATGTAAAAATGCTAATATGTATTAAAGACAATGGAATAGGAATTTATTTTCCCAGTTAGAAATAGTAGGCCATGCATCAAATAACTATTTTCATCAGAAAAAGGAACCCTCAAATGCAATATTGCATTTTGTAAGTTGTCTGCAGGTGGCTTGTTGTCAATGCACTCAAATATCAAGTCATTATCAGGTTATGTAAACTGCTTTCTAATACTCAACGTGGAAGGATTTGTCTTAATGTACAGTATATAAAAGTGATGCTATGAAAAGGATTCTTTCACATTATCAAGCTCACTGTGACTGACAAATTACTGCCTATTACTGTGATTAAAAAGAGCATATGAACCACTGTTTTTCATGAGGCCCACCTGTCGTCTTCCTTTAAGCACCTCTGTTCGAACACCTCTCCTGTCCTTGATCCATACCATATACAGACATTTGCGGATCTTTTCAGTGTCCATGTGACAGATAGTTATTGCGAGGATAGAACATTTGTTGACTTAAACATTTTTTTTAACACCCATGTAAAAGGAAGGCCTGCAAGCTTACAGATTTAAGTCTAATAGCATGAAATGAAAGTAGATCAACAGCAGAGTGTGCGATATAAAGGCATAGTCAATGGACATTCTGAACCTTGTTTGAGGTCAGTAGGTCACATGACCAAGGAGCTATTGAATGTCTACATTTTGAAAAATTAATGTTAACCATGTGAGATGAAAATGGACAAACTAAAGGGTGTGCAATGTGTAGGGCCACTGAGTGAACATTCTGAACCTTGTTTGAAGTCACCAGGTCACATGACCAAGGAGCTATTGAAACTTTACATTTTGAAAAATTCATGTAAAATCTTGTGAGCTGAAAATTGACAAACTAAAGGGTATGCAATATAGAAGGGTAGTCAGTGGACATTCTGAACCTTGTTTGAAGTCAGTATGACCAAGGAGCTATTGACAATTGAATGTAAAAAAAAAGTTTGTACTTTGTTTATGCTCCCTAACTAATTCAACTTGGAATACAAAATGCTGCTCACATGTCCACATGTTTATTAGCTTTGGAAAGCGAATTAATGTCCAAATCGTGAAAATAAGACCTGTGCAATGTTGTGCGTAATTTTTCCAACATCATGACACTTATTTGGAGTCTGTGGCTCAAGTTGTTTGAAAGCAATTGAGGTTTGAAAGCGCGAATATCCGTTGAATATCCAATTTGAAACTGTCTTTACCTCGGTCTCTCCAACCACCGTAGTAACTAACATAATTCAGTTTATCAACCAGTTAGTTAGATGCCCTAGATAAGGGTTTGAACAAAAATCTACACACATTGAAACTCAGAATCCCATACTGCATTTCTCCAGACTTCCGACAGGATTTGGAATAATGGCCATGCAAGGCTAATGTTGAATATATAATCTAGCCACACACTGATTTTATTTGACCTTTATTAGACACTGATGATCCCTGCCTGATTACGTTAAAGACGTTGCATTGCATCAACCAATGGTTGTGCGACACGTCATCAACGATCGGGCATTACATTGTTATATTCAATTTAAATTCAATTGAAAGGCTTTATTGGCATGGGAAACATATGTTTACATTGCCAAAGCAATTGAAATTGACAATAAACAAAAGTGAAATTAACAATCCTTTTTTACAGTGTAAAATGATATTCACAAAAGTTCGAAAAGAATAACGGCATTTCAAATGTCTTGCTAATAGTTCAAGTACAAAATGGAAAATAAATTAACTATGGGTTATATTTACAATGGTGTTTGTTCTTCACTGGTTGCTCTTTTCTTGTGGCAACAGGTCACAAATCTTGCTGCTGTGGCACACTGGTATTTCACTCAATAGATATAGGAGTTTATTAAAAATTGGGTTTGTTGTCGAATTCTTTGTGGATATGTGTCATCTGAGGGAAATATCTGTCTCTAATATGGTATCTCTCTCCCAATTTCAATTCAATTTAAGGGCTTTATTGGCATGGGAACCATATGTTTACATTGCCAAAGCAAGTGAAATAGATAATAATCAAAAGTGAAATAAACAATAAAAAATGTACAGTAAACATTACGCTCACAAAAGTTCAAAAAGAAGAAAGACATTTAAAATGTCATATTATGCCTATATACAGTGTTGTAATGATGCACAAATAGTACAAAAGGGAAAATAAATGAACATAAATATAAGTTGCATTTACAATGGTGTTTGTTCTTCACTTGTTGCCCTTTTCTTGTGGCAACAGGTCACAAATCTTGCTGCTGTGATTGCACACTTGCACACTTGGATTTGTTTTCCAATATGTGTCTCTAATATGGTCATACATTTGGCAGGAGATTAGGCAGTCCAGTTCAGTTTCCACCACTTTGTGGGCAGTGTGGATGTAGCCTGTCTTCGCTTGAGGTCCAGGCCTGCCTACAGCGGCCTTTCTCAACAGCAAGGCTATGCTCACTGAGTCTGTACATAGACAAAGCTTTCCATCATTTTGGATCAGTCACAGTGGTCAGGTATTCCGCCACTGTGTAGTCTCTGTTTAGGGCAAAATAGCATTCTAGTTTGCTCTGTTTTTTTGTAAATTCTTTCCAATGTGTCAAGTAATTATCTTTTTGATTTTTCATGATTTGGTGGGTTTAATTATGTTGCTGTCCTCAAGCTCTGTGGGGTCTGTTTATGTTTGTGAACAGAGTCCCAGGACCAGCTTGATTAGGGGGCTCTTCTCCAGGTTAATTTCTCTGTAGGTGATGGCGTTGTTAAGGAAGGTTTGGGAATCTATTATTTTTAGGTGGTTGTAGAATTTAACGCCTGTTTTCTGGATTTTGATCATTAGCGGGCATTGGCCTAATTCTGATCTGCATGCATTATTTGGTATTTTACATTGTACACTGAGGATATTTTAAAAGAATTCTGCTTGCAGAGTCTCAATTTGGTGTTTGTCCCATTTTGTGAATTTGTGGTTGGTGAGTGGACCCCAGACCTCACAGCCATAAAGGGCAATAGGTTCTATAACTGATTCAAGTATTTTTAGCCAGATCCTAATTGGTATTTAAAATTTTATGTTCCCTTTGATGTCATACAAGTACCTTCTTGCCTTGTCTCTCAGATCTGTGGAAGTTAACTGTGGCATTGATGTTTAGGAAGAGGTATGTATAGTTGAAAGTTGGTTGAAGGTTGAAAGTCTTGTGGCTTAGCAGTGCAGGAGGCTCTAAGCCTTGTGAGCTAAGGAGCTGTGGGCTGACTATGTCTAGAGACTGCAAGCCTAGTACAATGAACTTGGAGCCTAGTAAGGCAGGAGGCTCTAAACCTGGTGGTATAGGCAACTGCCTAACAACTAACGCAGGGGGCTGGGATCTGAGTAGGGCAGGAGATTGCAGACAGGGCAGGGGGCTAGCATGGCAGGGGGCTCTAAGCCTGGCGGGCTAGGACGCTGCATACCCAATAGGAAGGGATCTGCGGTTCATGCAGGGCAGGACACACTGGACCTACTTGAAGGTCAGGACATACTTGGACTACTGGCCACTCTGACCTTACAGGGAAGGAGGAGAACGCTGACCTTACTACAGGGAAGGAGGGGAACGCTGACCTTACAGGGAAGGAGGGGAACTTTAAACCTACCAAGGAGGCTGGATACAGCCCCCTGCCCCGTCTGAGGGGCAGGAAACTCAAAGCTTGGACACTTTACACCTGTCAGGTAGGCCAAAAACTGTAACTCTAACCCTCCCGGGTGAGAAGGGAACTCTTTCCCTACCAGGAAGGAAGGGAACTCTGACCCTACTGGGAAGAAAGGGAGCTCTGACCCTGCCAGGAAAGAAGGGAACTGTACAGCTAGGTCAGGGGAGACATCAGGGATGACTTCTGGTGGGTCACCCGGGGTGATGTCTTGCAGGTCCACTGAGGAGAGGTCTGGAGGTAAGCGGGACCCTCGGGCCTTGAACTATCATAGTGCTTGCAGGTGGGGCCGGCAGGGACTCCAGGCTTGTAACCAGCAGGTCCCACCAGGCTGTCACTGAATATGCCCCAACATCTGGGCTGTACTTGACCTCAGCAGTAGCCACAGGCTGTGGCTCCATCCAAGGAGAAGGCGACGAATTCAGCGCAGGCTTGGGCTCTGGGCCAGGGGCAGTGAGGGGCTCCTGAGGGAGAGTAGGTGGAGTATTGAGGCTGAAGGTTCCAGGGTAGCAGACAGTCGAACCTCGGGCACCCAAGCGTCTGCCTCGACTAGCAGGGGATCCGCACTGGGGAGCCTAGAGTGATGTCGGTCGGAAGAGAGGTTGGACTACCTCAGGGGGAGGTGGTGCTCCTGATGCTCTGGCAGATACGACGTAGGGTCCAGCCGGGTAGGCCTGAAGCGACGAAGATCTGTTGAATAGCTGGGCCACGTCGGGACGTAGTGGGGGTCCCAATGGTCCCGTGGAGGTGGTGAACACTCAGGCCGGGAGGGCCTGGAGTAGTGTCTCTCAGGGGAGCAGCCGGTCTGACTCAGAGATTACCGGCAGTGATGGCGCTCCCGTGGCGGTGACGATGGCTCTAGCCGGGGAGGCCTAGAGCGGTGGTGCTCAGGAGATTAGTGCCAGCACCGGTGCTCCCGCGGCATTGACTCAGGTGAGAAGGGCCTAGAGTATGCCCTCCTGATCTCTTGCTGCTCATGACACAGGTACACGTATTCCCTCATCAGCTCCCAACTGGTGAGGCTGTGGTCACTCCCTGACCACTGAGGCATGGTCGCTAAAACCATTGATCACTTAATCCGGAAAAATGACGGACCATGTTAGCACCATCCATCATTCCTTCAATTCTGACCAGTTTACCAGTCCCTGCCGATGAAAAACATCCCCACAGCATGATGCTGCCACCACCATGCTTCACTGTGGGGATGGTGTTCTCGGGGTGATGGAGGTGTTGGATTTGCACCAGACATAGCGTTTTCCTTGATGGCCAAAAAGTTCCATGTTAGTTTCATCTGACCAAAATACCTTCTTCCATATGTTTGGGGAGTCTCTCACATGCCTTTTGGCGAACACCAAACGTGTTTTCTTATTTATTTCTTTAAGCAATGGCTTTTTTCCTGGCCATACTGAGATCATGTGACAGATCATGTGACACTTAAATAAAGTCCACCTGTGTGCAATCTAACTAATTAATGTGACTTCTGAAGGTAATTGGTTGCACCAGATCTTATTTAGGGGCTTCATAGCAAAGGGGTTGAATACATATGCACGCACCAATTTTCCGTTTTGTATTTTTTTATGATTTTTGGAAACATTTAAAAAATAAAAATCATTTCACTTTGTCACACCCTGACCATAGTTTGCTTTGTATGTTTGTATCTTTCTATGTTTTGGTTGGTCAGGGTGTGAGCTGAGTGGGCATTCTATGTTACAGTACATGTCTAGTTTGTCTAGTTCTATGTTTGGCCTGATATGGTTCTCAATCAGAGGCAGGTGTTCGTCATTGTCTCTGATTGGGAACCATATTTAGGTAGCCTGTTTGGTGTTGGGTTTTGTGGGTGATTGTCCTTATGTCCTTGTTCTGTCTGTGTTACTTAGCACCAGTATTAGGCTGTTTCGGTTTTCGTGTTACGTTTATTGTTTTTTGTATTTGATTCGTGTTTATTTTGTTTTCATTAAACATGGATCGCAATAGCCACGCCGCATTTTGGTCTGACTCTCTTTCACCTAAAGAAAACCCTTACAGAATCACCTACCTTAACAGGACCAAGCGGCGTGGTAACGGGCAACAGCGGCGCAAAGAGGAATGGCCATGGGACGATGTATTGGACGGCAAGGGTTGCTACACCTGGGAGGAGATCCTGGCGGGAAAGGATCACCTTCCATGGGAACAGGTGGAGGCAGCTAGGAGAGAGGAGCCGGCGATATGAGGGAACACGGCTGGCAAGGAAGCCCGAGAGTCAGCCCCAAAAATTTCTTGGGGGGGCTCACAGGAAGTATGGCGAAGCCAGGTAGGAGACCTGCGTCAACTTCCTGTGGTTACTGGGGGGCTGGAGAGACCGGGCAGGCACCGTGTTATGCTGTGAAGCGCACGGTGTCCCCAGTGCGGGTGCATAGCCCGGTGCGGTACATTCCAGCTCCGCGTATCGGCAGGGCTAGAGTGGGCATCGAGCCATGTGCCATGAAGCCGGCTCTACGCAGCTGGTCTCCAGTGCGTCTCCTTGGGCCGGCTTACATGGCACCAGCCTTGCGCATGGTGTCCCCGGTTTGCCTGCATAGCCCAGTGCGGGCTATTCCACCTCCCCGCACTGGCAGAGCGACCGGGACCATTCAACCGGGTAAGGTTGGGCAGGCTCGGTGCTCAAGAGCTCCAGTGCGCCTGCACGGTCCGGTCTATCCGTCACCACCTCCACGCACCAGCCCTCCGGTGGCAGCCCCCCGCACCAGGCTGTCTCTCCGGCTCATCCTTACAGGTGGCCCCGCCTGTCCAGCGCTGCTAGAGCTTTCCTCCTCTCCAGCGCAGCCGGAGTCTCCCGCCTGTTCGGCGCTACCAGAGCTCCCGCCCCTCATTCTAGAGGCACCAGAGCTACTCAGTCCAGCGCTGCCAGAGCCTTCCTGTCCAGCGTTGCTGGAGCTTCCCGTCTGCCCAGCGCCGCCTGAGCCACCCGTCTGCCCAGCGCCGCCTGAGCCACCTGTCTGCCCAGCGCCGCCTGAGCCACCTGTCTGCCCAGCGCCGCCTGAGCCGCCCGTCTGCCCAGCGCCGCCAGTCTGCCCGGCGCCGCCAGTCTGCCCGCCAGTCAGCCAGGGGCCGCCAGTCAGCCAGGGGCCGCCAGAGCCCCTCAGCCCAGAGGCGCCAGAGCCCCTCTGTTCCGAGCAGCCGCCCCTCTGTCCCGAGCAGCCGCCCCTCTGTCCCGAGCAGCCGCCCCTCTGTCCCGAGCAGCCGCCCCTCTGTCCCGAGCTGCCGCCCCTCTGTCCCGAGCTGCCCCTCTGTCTAGTGGGGTCATTAAGTAGGGTCGCCGTGGCTAGGAGGCCACGGAAGCGGACAAGGTGGGGGACTAAGACTACGGTGAAGTGGGGGCCACGTCCAGCACCAGAGCCGCCACCGCGGACAGATGCCCACCCAGACCCTCCCCGATAGGTTCAGGTTTTGCGGCCGGAGTCCGCACCTTGGGGGTACTGTCACACCCTGACCATAGTTTGCTTTGTATGTTTCTATGTTTTGGTTGGTCAGGGTGTGAGCTGAGTGGGCATTCTATGTTACATGTCTAGTTTGTCTAGTTCTATGTTTGGCCTGATATGGTTCTCAATCAGAGGCAGGTGTTCGTCATTGTCTCTGATTGGGAACCATATTTAGGTAGCCTGTTTGGTGTTGGGTTTTGTGGGTGATTGTCCTTGTTCCTGTTTCTGTGTTTGCACCAGATAGGACTGTTTAGGTGTTCGCACATTTATTGTTTTGTTAGTTATTTCATGTCTAGTTCCTTTATTAAAGAACATGAATAACCACCACACTGCATTTTGGTCTGCCTTTCCTTCACCACAGGAAAACCCTTACACACTTCACCAATTTGGACTATTTTATGTATGTCCATTACATGAAATCTAAATAAAAATATATTTAAATTACAGGTTGTAATGCAACAAAATAGGAAAAACGCCAAGGGGGATGAATACTTTTGCAAGGCACTGTATCTCCCGGTATATTACATAATTTATGCAGCAGCATACAAGATTTTTGGACCTTGTTGTGCTCACTTGAACAGGAAGATGGAGCAGCGATCCTTCGTGGGGAAATTGTGTCAAAGTCTGGCATTCTCTGGGTTTATTGTGCTTTCAAGACAACTGGGAACTCTGGAGCTCTAGAAAGAGGCCCTAGTTCCCGACTCAGAATTCAGAGTTGGATGACCGTTCAAAACTAATTTTCCCAGTCAGAGCAATTTGTTTTCCAGAGTTCCCAATTGTCTTGAACTCACTGAAGTCTCACTGAAGAGAACTTGTTCTCAACTGGCCTACCTGGTTAAATTTAAAAAAATAAAAACTCACTCAAGTCTGAGATTTCCCAGTTCCAGTTTTGAAAGCAGCAGAGGTCATGCTGGATTGACAGCATGGCCAATGTTGAATGTTTATCCTTTTAAGGTTGGAAAAGAGACCCTTACACCCAGAGTTGGACTACACATCCACTCCCCTGAATAGCAGGCTAGTGATTGCTTTTCAATACTTGCAGTTAGCCACTGATTCCGTTATAACCACTCATTGTTGAATATTCGATTTACATCTCGTGTAATGTTTACGTCCAAATGTCGATGAGCACCGATACGTTTTATCTATAATTTATCTTCATATGACAAGGATTGAAAAGGATTTGCCAGTCATCTTGATTGATGATGATGATTGCTAGCTTGCTAGCTAAGATTTTGAAAGTATGATCAGTCCAATCAAAGCTACTGTAGATATAACGTGATTTGACGTCATTTTATCTGTGGCCAATGACCTTGAGCCTTCTTGGATGGGCACTTATAATGCATCTCTATGGCAGCACCCTAGGGGCTGTAATTTTCTAGCTCTCCCCATATATTTTGTGGTGAAGTAGTGTCCCCATGAGTGACAGAACACAGACAATCACGGCGCAACTAGAGAACATTACCAACCCCTACGCTCTGTATTTTCCTCTTGCTGCCCCACCACCACAGAAAGCACTGAGCTAGGCTGAAACATCTGCATTTTGGCGCTGCCTTACTCAAGAAAGTAAAAGAGACCATGTTTGTATGCAGCTTTATTAACTCAGTGATACAATTTTTTTTTTATATAATTGTTTGCAAACTGATGTGACACGTATGTTATGTTTGTTTCTTATATAATGACAAACCGGGGCGTAGGTTTAACTACTTTTAATGAACATATACTTCAGCTAGAAAACTCCATGTTTAGCCATGCAAGGCATTCTTTAACCATCTGCCTAGCCTGCTGGGTAACGTAGTCTAAATGTTATTAACACATAACACCACAACGTATTCATGTCAAAATAACACACACACACACACACACACACACACACACACACACACACACAGAAAGTATTTAGACCCCTTTTTCAGCATTATGTTACGTTACAGCCTTATTCTAAAATGGATTCAATCGTTTTTTCCCCTCATCATTCTACAAACAATACCCCATAATGACAAAGCAAAAACAGGTTTTTAGAGATGTTTACAAATGTATTAAAAATTAAAAAAACATATCACAGATTGACACACCTGTATTTGGGGAGTTTATCCCATTCTTCTCTGCAGGTCCTCTCAAGCTCTGTCAGGTTGGATGTTGGATGTTGGATCCAACATGTTGGATGTTGGATGTTGCTGCACAGCTATTTTCAGGTCTCTTTAGAGAATCAGGTTCAAGTCCGGGCTCTGGCTGGGTCACTCAAGGACATTCAGAGACTTGTCCCGAAGCCACTTCTGTGTTGTCTTGGCTGTGTGCTTAGGTTTGTTGTTCTGTTGGAAGGAGAACGTTCACCACAGTCTGAGGTCCTGAGCACTCTGGAGCAGGTTTTCATCAAGGTTCTCTCTGTACTCTGCTCCATTCATCTTTGCCTCGATCCATCATCCCCACAACATGATGCTGCCACCACGCTTCACTGTAGGGATGGTGCCAGGTTTCCTCCAGACGTGATGCTTGACAGTCAGGCAAACAGTTCAATCTTGGATTCATCAGACCAGAGAATCTTGTTTCTCATGGTCAGAGACTTTAGGTACCTTTTGGCAAACTCCAAGCGGGCTTTTACTGAGGAGTGGCTTCCATCTGGCCACTCTACCATAAAGGCCTGATTGGTGGAGTGCTGCAGAGATGGTTGTCCTTCTGGAAGGTTCTCCTATCTCCACAGAGGAACTCTAGAGCTCTGTCAGAGTGACCATCGGGTTCTTGGTCACCTCCCTGACCAAGGCCCTTCTCCCCAGATTGCGCAGTTTGGCCAGGCAGCCAGCTCTAGGAAGAGTCTTGGCGGTTCCAAACATCTTCCATTTAAGAATGATGGAGGCCACTGCATTCTTGGGAACCCAGATCTGTCCCTCGGCACAATCTCGGCGTTCTACGGACAATTCATTCAACCTCATGGCTTGGTTTTTGCTCTGACATGGACCTTATATAGACAGGTGTGTGCCTTTCCAAATCATGTCCAATCAATTTAATTTACCACAGGTGGACTCCAATCAAGTTGTAGAAACATCTCAAGGATGATCAATGGAAACAGGATGCACCTGACCTCAATTTCGTGCCTCATAGCAAAGAGTCTGAATACTTATGTAAATATTTATTTTTATTTTTAATACATTTGCAAAAATGTATAAAAAACCTGTTTTCGCTTTTACATTATGGGGTAGTGTATAGATTGCTGAGGATTTTTTATTTATTGAATCAATTTTAGCATAAAACTAACATAACAAAATGTGGAAAAGGTCAAGGGGTCTGAATACTTTCCGAAGACACTAATATAGACACACACACACACACACACACACATACATATATACATACACAAACACATATATACACACACAAACACATATATACACACACATACATATATATATACACGTACTTTATTTATTTTTTAAACTGAATGACTGGTCGCCACTGTTCAACTTACACAGAACCCAAACCGGCTGCACGCGTGCGCCATCGTGCATAAATGTATTTTGTCCCCCTACACC
>NC_088396.1:22670100-22705100 GCF_034236695.1 Oncorhynchus nerka
CAGGCAGCAGGCTTGTTGGCCAGCCTGCCAGCTATAGTGAGTCTGCCGCGTCGTAGCTCATGTCACCATTGAACGTGTCTGTTCTTCGACACTACAGGGCCGAACAATAAGCATGGCGTGTTACGCACCTTAGCGTCTGCAAGTTCCATTCCTGTCATTACTGAAAATGTATTTTCTCACATCTCAAATAGGGCTTTGTTCAGATCCTCGCTTCAAGGCAATTATAGTCAATGAACAATCACTGATCATAATCTTGATTGACTGGCTGACTGTATGGCTTAAACCAGTGAGATTACTATGTTGTTAGACGAGCCTCACTCCTGGTCACTGTGACCATCAAGGGGAGTCATTGCTAACATTGCGATGTAAATTCCAATTTACAAAAAAAAAAAACCGGCGTTTTTAGTCTTTGAACTTCTGTCATGAAATCATACAGCCTACTCAATCGCACTTTTATAGCTACTGTTACGAGCCTCTGAAGCCGTCTACAGCGTTTCTCACGGAACCATCCAGTGTGGTGATGCTAGTCGGGCATGCGGGTGCAGGCAGCGATCGGTTGAAAAGCATGCATTTGGTTTTACTAGCGTTTAAGAGCAGTTGGAGGCCACGGAAGGAGTGTTGTATGGCATTGAAGCTTGATTGGAGGTTAGATAGCACAGTGTCCAATGACGGGCCGAAAGTGTATAGAATGGTGTCGTCTGCATAGAGGTGGATCAGGGAATCGCCCGCAGCAAGAGCAACATCATTGATATACACAGAGAAAAGAGTCGGCCCGAGAATTGAACCCTGTGGCACCCCCATAGAGACTGCCAGAGGACCGGAGAACATGCCCTCCGATTTGACACACTGAACTCTGTCTGCAAAGTAATTGGTGAACCAGGCAAGGCAGTCATCCGAAAAACCGAGGCTACTGAGTCTGCCGATAAGAATATGGTGATT
The DNA here is from genome assembly GCF_034236695.1 of Oncorhynchus nerka. Taxonomy (NCBI): domain Eukaryota; kingdom Metazoa; phylum Chordata; class Actinopteri; order Salmoniformes; family Salmonidae; genus Oncorhynchus; species Oncorhynchus nerka. Next base: position 22,671,040 of record NC_088396.1, read on the forward strand.
GACAGAGTCGAAAGCCTTGGCAAGGTCGATGAAGACAGCTGCACAGTACTGTCTTTTATCGATGGCGGTTATGATGTCGTTTAGTACCTTGAGTGTGGCTGAGGTGCACCCGTGACCGGCTCGGAAACCAGATTGCATAGCGGAGAAGGTACGGTGGGATTCGAGATGGTCAGTGACCTGTTTGTTGACTTGGCTTTCGAAGACCTTAGATAGGCAGGGCAGAATGGATATAGGTCTGTATCATGCCATCTAAACCTTCAAGCTGCATACTGGACCCTATTCCAACTAAACTACTGAAAGAGCTGCTTCCTGTGCTTGGCCCTCCTTTGTTGAACATAATAAAAGGCTCTCTATCCACCGGATGTGTACCAAACTCACTAAAAGTGGCAGTAATAAAGCCTCTCTTGAAAAAGCCAAACCTTGATCCAGAAAATATAAAAAACTATCGGCCTATATCGAATCTTCCATTCCTCTCAAAATTTTTTGAAAAAGCTGTTACGCGGCAACTCACTGCCTTCCTGAAGAAGAACAATGTATAAGGAATGCTTCAGTCTGGTTATAGACCCCATCATAGCACTGAGACTGCACTTGTGAAGGTGGTAAATTACCTTTAAATGACGTCAGACCGAGGCTCTGCATCTGTCCTCGTGCTCCTAGACCTTAGTGCTGCTTTTGATACCATTGATCACCATATTCTTTTGGAGAGAATGGAAACCCAAGTTGGTCTACATGGACAAGTTAAGTTCTGGCCTGGTTTAGATCTTATCTGTCAGAAAGATATCAGTTTGTCTGTGTGAATGGTTTGTCCTCTGACACATCAACTGTAAATTTCGGTGTTCCTCAAGGTTCCGTTTGAGGACCACTATTGTTTTCACTATATATTTTACCTCTTGGGGATGTCATTCGAAAACATAATGTTAACTTTCACTGCTATGCGGATGACACACAGCTGTACAATTCAATGAAACATGGTGAAGCCCCAAAATTGCCCTCACTAGAAGCCTGTGTTTCAGACATAAGGAAGTGGATGGCTGCACACTTTCTACTTTTAAACTCGGACAAAACAGAGATGCTTGTTCTAGGTCCTAAGAAACAAAGAGATATTCTGTTGAATCTGACAATTAATCTTAATGGTTGTACAGTCGTATCAAATAAAACTGTGAAGGACCTCGGCGTTACTCTGGACCCTGAACTCTCTTTTGACGAACATATCAAGATTGTTTCAAGGACAGCTTTTATCCATCTACGTAACATTGCAAAAATCAGAAACCTTCTGTACAAAAATTATGTAGAAAAATTAATCCATGCTTTGGTTACTTCTAGGTTAGACTACTGCAATGCTCTACTTTCCGGCTACCTGGATAAAGCACTAAATAAACTTCAGTTAGTGCTAAATACGGCTGCTAGAATCCTGACTAGAATTAGATCATATTACTCCAGTGCTAGCCTCCCTACACTGGCTTCCTGTTAAGGCAAGGGCTGATTTCAAGGTTTTACTGCCAACCTACAAAGCATTACATGGGCTTGCTCCTACCTATCTCTCTGATTTGGTCCTGCCGTACATACCTACACGTACGCTACGGTCACAAGACGCAGGCCTCCTAATTGTCCCTGGAATTTCTAAGCAAACAGCTGGAGGCAGGGCTTTACATTTACATTTTACATTTAAGTCATTTAGCAGACGCTCTTATCCAGAGCGACTTACAAATTGGTGCTTTCACCTTATGACATCCAGTGGAACAGCCACTTTACAATAGTGCATCTAGGTCTATTAAGGGGGGGGGTTGAGAAGGATTACTTTATCCTATCCTAGGTATTCCTTAAAGAGGTGGGGTTTCAGGTGTCTCCGGAAGGTGGTGATTGACTCCGCTGTCCTGGCGTCGTGAGGGAGTTTGTTCCACCATTGGGGGGCCAGAGCAGCGAACAGTTTTGACTGGGCTGAGCGGGAACTGTACGTCCTCAGTGGTAGGGAGGCGAGCAGGCCAGAGGTGGATGAACGCAGTGCCCTTGTTTGGGTGTAGGGCCTGATCAGAGCCTGGAGGTACTGAGGTGCCGTTCCCCTCACAGCTCCGTAGGCAAGCACCATGGTCTTGTAGCGGATGCAAGCTTCAACTGGAAGCCAGTGGAGAGAGCGGAGGAGCGGGGTGACGTGAGAGAACTTGGGAAGGTTGAACACCAGACGGGCTGCGGCGTTCTGGATGAGTTGTAGGGGTTTAATGGCACAGGCAGGGAGCCCAGCCAACAGCGAGTTGCAGTAATCCAGACGGGAGATGACAAGTGCCTGGATTAGGACCTGCGCCGCTTCCTGTGTGAGGCAGGGTCGTACTCTGCGGATGTTGTAGAGCATGAACCTACAGGAACGGGCCACCACCTTGATGTTAGTTGAGAACGACAGGGTGTTGTCCAGGATCACGCCAAGGTTCTTAGCGCTCTGGGAGGAGGACACGATGGAGTTGTCAACCGTGATGGCGAGATCATGGAACGGGCAGTCCTTCCCCGGGAGGAAGAGCAGCTCCGTCTTGCCGAGGTTCAGCTTGAGGTGGTGATCCGTCATCCACACTGATATGTCTGCCAGACATGCAGAGATGCGATTCGCCACCTGGTCATCAGAGGGGGAAAGGAGAAGATTAATTGTGTGTCGTCTGCATAGCAATGATAGGAGAGACCATGTGAGGTTATGACAGAGCCAAGTGACTTGGTGTATAGCGAGAATAGGAGAGGGCCTAGAACAGAGCCCTGGGGACACCAGTGGTGAGAGCGCGTGGTGAGGAGACAGATTCTCGCCACGCCACCTGGTAGGAGCGACCTGTCAGGTAGGACGCAATCCAAGCGTGGGCCGCGCCGGAGATGCCCAACTCGGAGAGGGTGGAGAGGAGGATCTGATGGTTCACAGTATCGAAGGCAGCCGATAGGTCTAGAAGGATGAGAGCAGAGGAGAGAGAGTTAGCTTTAGCAGTGCGGAGTGCCTCCGTGATACAGAGAAGAGCAGTCTCAGTTGAATGACTAGTCTTGAAACCTGACTGATTTGGATCAAGAAGGTCATTCTGAGAGAGATAGCGGGAGAGCTGGCCAAGGACGGCACGTTCAAGAGTTTTGGAGAGAAAAGAAAGAAGGGATACTGGTCTGTAGTTGTTGACATCGGAGGGATCGAGTGTAGATTTTTTCAGAAGGGGTGCAACTCTCGCTCTCTTGAAGACGGGAGGGACGTAGCCAGCGGTCAGGGATGAGTTGATGAGCGAGGTGAGGTAAGGGAGAAGGTCACCGGAGATGGTCTGGAGAAGAGAGGAGGGGATAGGGTCAAGCGGGCAGGTTGTTGGGCGGCTGGCCGTCACAAGACGTGAGATGTCATCTGGAGAGAGGGGAGAAAGAGGTCAGAGCACAGGGTAGGGCAGTGTGAGCAGAACCAGCGGTGTCGTTTGACTTAGCAAACGAGGATCGGATGTCGTCGACCTTCTTTTCAAAATGGTTGACGAAGTCATCTGCAGAGAGGGGAGGGGGGAGGAGGATTCAAGAGGGAGGAGAAGGTGGCAAAGAGCTTCCTAGGGTTAGAGGCAGATGCTTGGAATTTAGAGTGGTAGAAAGTGGCTTTAGCAGCAGAGACAGAGGAGGAAAATGTAGAGAGGAGGGAGTGAAAGGATGCCAGGTCCGCAGGGAGGCGAGTTTTCCTCCATTTCCGCTCGGCTGCCCGAGCCCTGTTCTGTGAGCTCGCAATGAGTCGTCGAGCCACGGAGCGGGAGGGGAGGACCGAGCCGGCCTGGAGGATAGGGGACATAGAGAGTCAAAGGATGCAGAAAGGGAGGAGAGGAGGGTTGAGGAGGCAGAATCAGGAGATATGTTGGAGAAGGTTTGAGCAGAGGGAAGAGATGATAGGATGGAAGAGGAGAGAGTAGCGGGGGGAGAGAGCGAAGGTTGGGACGGCGCGATACCATCCGAGTAGGGGCAGTGTGGGAAGTGTTGGATGAGAGCGAGAGGGAAAAGGATACAAGGTAGTGGTCGGAGACTTGGAGGGAGTTGCAATGAGGTTAGTGGAAGAACAGCATCTAGTAAAGATGAGGTCGAGCGTATTGCCTGCCTTGTGAGTAGGGGGAAGGTGAGAGGGTGAGGTCAAAAGAGGAGAGGAGTGGAAAGAAGGAGGCAGAGAGGAATGAGTCAAAGGTAGACGTGGGGAGGTTAAAGTCGCCCAGAACTGTGAGAGGTGAGCCGTCCTCAGGAAAGGAGCTTATCAAGGCATCAAGCTCATTGATGAACTCTCCGAGGGAACCTGGAGGGCGATAAATGATAAGGATGTTAAGCTTGAAAGGGCTGGTAACTGTGACAGCATGGAATTCAAAGGAGGCAGGGCTCCGGGCAGCCGAGCGGAAATGGAGGAAAACTCGCCTCCCTGCGGACCTGGCATCCTTTCACTCCCTCCTCTCTACATTTTCCTCCTCTGTCTCTGCTGCTAAAGCCACTTTCTACCACTCTAAATTCAAAGCATCTGCCTCTAACCCTAGGAAGCTCTTTGCCACCTTCTCCTCCCTCTTGAATCCTCCTCCCCCCCTCCTCCCTCTCTGCAGATGAGTCAACCATTTTGAAAAGAAGGTCGACGACATCCGATCCTCGTTTGCTAAGTCAAACGACACCGCTGGTTCTGCTCACACTGCCCTACCCTGTGCTCTGACCTCTTTCTCCCCTCTCTCTCCAGATGACATCTCGCGTCTTGTGACGGCCGGCCGCCCAACATCCTGCCCGCTTGACCATATCCACTCCTCTCTTCTCCAGACCATCTCCGGTGACCTTCTCCCTTACCTCACCTCGCTCATCAACTCATCCCTGACCGCTGGCTACGTCCCTCCCGTCTTCAAGAGAGCGAGAGTTGCACCCCTTCTGAAAAAACCTACACTCGATCCCTCCGATGTCAACAACTACAGACCGGTATCCCTTCTTTCTTTTCTCTCCAAAACTCTTGAACGTGCCGTCCTTGGCCAGCTCTCCCGCTATCTCTCTCAGAATGACCTTCTTGATCCAAATCAGTCAGGTTTCAAGACTAGTCATTCAACTGAGACTGCTCTTCTCTGTATCAAGGAGGCGCTCCGCACTGCTAAAGCTAACTCTCTCTCCTCTGCTCTCATCCTTCTAGACCTATCGGCTGCCTTCGATACTGTGAACCATCAGATCCTCCTCTCCACCCTCTCCGAGTTGGGCATCTCCGGCGCAGCCCACGCTTGGATTGCGTCCTACCTGACAGGTCGCTCCTACCAGGTGGCGTGGCGAGAATCCGTCTCCTCACCACGTGCTCTCACCACTGGTGTCCCCAGGGCTCTGTTCTAGGCCCTCTCCTATTCTCGCTATACACCAAGTCACTTGGCTCTGTCATAACCTCACATGGTCTCTCCTATCATTGCTATGCAGACGACACACAATTAATCTTCTCCTTTCCCCTTCTGACGACCAGGTGGCGAATCGCATCTCTGCATGTCTGGCAGACATATCAGTGTGGATGACGGATCATCACCTCAAGCTGAACCTCGGCAAGACGGAGCTGCTCTTCCCCCCGGGGAAGGACTGCCCGTTCCATGATCTCGCCATCACGGTTGACAACTCCATTGTGTCCTCGTCCCAGAGCGCTAAGAACCTTGGCGTGATCCTGGACAACACCATGTCGTTCTCAAATAACATCAAGGCGGTGGCCCGTTCCTGTAGGTTCATGCTCTACAACATCCGCAGAGTACGACCCTGCCTCACACAGGAAGCGGCGCAGGTCCTAATCCAGGCACTTGTCATCTCCCGTCTGGATTACTGCAACTCGCTGTTGGCTGGGCTCCCTGCCTGTGCCATTAAACCCCTACAACTCATCCAGAACGCCGCAGCCCGTCTGGTGTTCAACCTTCCCAAGTTCTCTCACGTCACCCCGCTCCTCCGCTCTCTCCACTGGCTTCCAGTTGAAGCTCGCATCCGCTACAAGACCATGGTGCTTGCCTACGGAGCTGTGAGGGAACGGCACCTCAGTACCTCCAGGCTCTGATCAGGCCCTACACCCAAACAAGGGCACTGCGTTCATCCACCTCTGGCCTGCTCGCCTCCCTACCACTGAGGAAGTACAGTTCCCGCTCAGCCCAGTCAAAACTGTTCGCTGCTCTGGCCCCCAATGGTGGAACAAACTCCCCTCACGACGCCAGGACAGCGGAGTCAATCACCACCTTCCGGAGACACCTGAAACCCCACCTCTTTAAGGAATACCTAGGATAGGATAAAGTAATCCTTCTCACCCCCCTTAAAAGACCTAGATGCACTATTGTAAAGTGGCTGTTCCACTGGATGTCATAAGGTGAAAGCACCAATTTGTAAGTCGCTCTGGATAAGAGCGTCTGCTAAATGACTTAAATGTAAATGTAAATGAGGCGATAGACAGATGGGTAAGGGGAGAAAGAGAGAATGACCACTTGGGAGAGATGAGGATCCCGGTGCCACCACCCCGCTGACCAGAAGCTCTCGGGGTGTGCGAGAGCACGTGGGCGGACGAAGAGAGAGCAGTAGGAGTAGCAGTGTTGTCTGTGGTGATCCATGTTTCCGTCAGTGCCAAGAAGTCGAGGGACTGGAGGGAGGCATAGGCTGAGATGAACTCTGCCCTGCCTCGCTTTCTCCTATAGAGCCCCATTTTTATGGAATGGTCTGCCTACCCATGTGAGAGATGCAGACTCTGTCTCAACCTTTAAGTCTTTACTGAAGACTCATCCCTTCAGTGGGTCATATGATTGAGTGTAGTCTGGCCCAGGCGTGTGAAGGTGAACGGAAAGGCTCTGGAGCAACGAACCACCCTTGCTGTCTCTGCCTGGCCGATTCCTCTCTCTCCACTGGGATTCTCTGCCTCTAACCCTATTACAGGGGCTAAGTCACTGGCTTACTGGTGCTCTTCCATGCCGTCCCTAGGAGGGGTGCGTCACTTGAGTGGGTTGAGTCACTGACGTGATCTTCCTGTCTGGGTTGGCGCCCCCCCTTGGGTTGTGCCATGGCGGAGATCTTTGTGGGCTATACTCTGCCTTGTCTCAGGATGGTAAGTTGGTGGTTGAAGATATCCCTCTAGTGGTGTGGGGGCTGTGCTTTGGCAAAGTGGGTGGGGTTATATCCTGCCTGTTTGGCCCTGTCCGGGGGTATCATCGGATGGGGCCACAGTGTCTCCTGACCCCTCCTGTCTCAGCCTCCAGTATTTATGCTGCAATAGTTTATGTGTCGGGGGGCTAGGGACAGTCTGTTATATCTGGAGTGCTTTTCCTGTCTTATCCAATGTCCTGTGTGAATTTAAGTATGCTCTCTCTAATTCTCTCTTTCTCTCTCTCAGAGGACCTGAGCCTAAGACCATGCCTCAGGACTACCTGGCATGATGACTCCTTGCTGTCCCCAGTCCACCTGGCCCTGCTGCTGCTCCAGTTTCAACTGTTCTGCCTGCTACTATGGAACCCTGACCTGTTCACCTGTGCTACCTGTCCCAGACCTGCTGTTTTCAACTCTCTAGAGACAGCAGGAGCGGTAGAGATACTCTTAATGATCGGCTATGAAAAGCCAACTGACATTTTCTCCTGAGGTGCTGACTTGTTGCACCCTCGACAACTACTGTGATTATTATTATTTGACCATGCTGGTCATTTATGAACATTTGAACATCTTGGCCATGTTCTGTTATAATCTCCACCCGGCACAGCCAGAAGAGGACTGGCCACCCCTCATAGCCTGGTTCCTATCTAGGTTTCTTCCTAGCATTTGCCTTTCTAGGGAGTTTTTCCTAGCCATCGTGCTTCTACACCTGCATTGCTTTCTGTTTGGGGTTTTAGGCTGGGTTTCTGTACAGCACTTTGAGATATCAGCTGATGTAAGAAGGGCTATATAAATACATTTGATTTGATAATGTAGATGATCAGTACCTTAGTCAGAAAATACCAGGAGTGGTCAGCGCACGTCGCCTGACCCGAATGGTAAATAGATGGAAGGAGAAAAGCTTGTCGATATTATTGTTGTTTGAGTAACTCTACCTGAATATGTGAAGCTTGGATATGTGAAGTATGCTGTGAGACCGTCTTGTGTTCAAACCATTACAGTGTGGAAATTGTAAAGGATGTGGTCAAATGTTTGTGAATGGAAAATGACGCAACTGTGGTGGGGTTCATACTCCGGACTTCATTGAGTGCCCTGTTAGGGTGAAGGAGCTAGAGGTGTCTAGGATCAGGGCAGCAGATCTCCTATTTGGAGGCAGTGAAGAGGGTCGAAGGGGCAAGAGAACAGCGTTGAAGATATGGCAGGAGATACATTGCAACCAGTTGCTAGTGTTTTAAGTCAATCAGGTGATCTCGAAACAATCATTGTGAAGAGGGTGGATTTTTTTACATTGGTACCCCAGGTAAACTTAGGTTTCATTACATACAGTCGGGAGGAACTACTAAATATAAGAGCAACGTCAACTCACCATCATCATGACCAGGAATATGACTTTCCCGAAGCGGATCCTGTGTTTTGCCTTCCACCCAGGATAATGGATCGGATCCCAGCCGGCGACCCAAAACAACGACGCCGTAAAAGGGGCAAACGAAGCGTTCTTCTGGTCAGGCTCCGGAGACGGGCACATCGCGTACGACTCCCTAGCATACTACTCGCCAATGTCCAGTCTCTTGACAACAAGGTTGATGAAATCTATGCAAGGGTAGCATTCCAGAGAGACATCAGAGACTGTAACGTTCTTTGCTTCATGGAAACATGGCTCACTCGAGAGACTCTATCGGAGTCGGTGCAGCCAGCTGGTTTCTTCACGCATCGAGCCAACAGAAACAAGCATCTTTCTGGTAAGAAGAGGGGGTATGCCTTATGATTAATGAGACGTGGTGTGATCATAACAACATACAGGAGCTCAAATCCTTCTGTTCACCTGAATTCGTCACAATCAAATGTCGACCGCATTATCTGCCACGGGAATTCTCTTCGATTATAATCACAGCCATATATATTCCTCCCCCAAGCAGACACATCGATGGCCCTGAACAAACTTTATTTGACTCTATGTAAACTGGAAACCCCATATCCTGAGCCTGCATTCATTGTAGCTGGGGATTTTAACAAGGCTAATCTGAAAACAAGACTCCCTAAATTCTATCAGCATATCAATTGCGCAACCAGGACTGGTAAAACCCTGGATCATTGTTATTCTAACTTCCACAATGCATATAAGGCCCTCCCCCGCCCTCCTTTCGGAAAAACTGACCACGACTCCATTTTGTTGCTTCCAGCCTACAGACAGAGACTAAAACAAGAAGCTCCCGTGCTCAGGTCTGTTCAACGCTGGTCCGACCAATCTGATTCCACGCTTCAAGACTGCTTCGATCACGTGGATTGGGATATGTTCGCATTACATCCTGATTCGGTGAGTGAGTTCATTAGAAAGTGCATCGGCGATGTTATACCCACAGCAACGTTTAAAACATTCCCAAACCAGAAACTGTTTGATGGCAGCATTCATGCGAAACTGAAAGCGCGAATCACTGCTTTTAACCAGGGCAAGGTGACCGGAAACATGACCGAATACAAACAGTGTAGCTATTCCCTCCGCAAGGCAATCAAACAAGCTAAGCGTCAGTATAGAGACAAAGTAGAGTCGCAATTCAACGGCTCAGACACAAGAGGTATGTGGCAGGGTCTACAGTCAATCACAGATTACAAAACGAAAACCAGCCCCGTCGCGGACCAGGATGTCTTGCTCCCAGACAGACTAACTCACTTTTATGCTTGCCACCCCGCTGATCTTCAACACTGGGGCCCCATAAGGGTGCGTTCTGAGCCCTCTCCTGTACTCCCTGTTTACATACCCTACATTACTCATCTCATATGTATATGTATATAATGTACTCTATATCATCTACTGCATCTTTATGTAATACATGTATCACTAGCCACATTAAACTATGCCACTTTGTTTACATGCCCTACATTACTCATCTCATATGTATATACTGTACTCGATACCATCTACTGCATCTTGCCGATGCCGTTCTCTACCATCAGTCATTCATATAGCTTTATGTACATATTCTTTATCCCTTTACACTTGTTTGTATAAGGTATTAGTTGTGGAATTGTTAGGTTAGGTTACTCGTTGGTTATTACGGCATTGTCGGAACTAGAAGCACAAGCATTTCGCTACACTCGCATTAACATCTGCTAACCATGTGTATGTGACAAATAACATTTGATTTGATTTGAAGCTAGATATCATTATATCGGCAGCCGATAAGTTTTTGGGGCTCCAAAACTTTACAGCAGAAGCACTACGGACTTTTGTCGCTAGGAAATGTCCCCTCTGTGTTGGGACCTGAGTAAAATGAGTTTAAAAAATAAATAAAAATTACAGAAAGCATATTGATTTTGTTTAGTAATTTAAAAAAATGTTTGGTAGTTGGAATTATATTTTATTTTACCCAAATATTTTCATTTTTTGGGATCTTTATTATCCACCCGCACATTAGGTGGCGGAATGCACATTTAATGTCTGCGAAAGCCATTATACCATAGAAGCAGAAGCACCATAGAAGTAGAAGCAGGACGATTCTTTTTGCCTACTCGGAAATTACGATACGAAACGTTGACCCTTCTGAACAAATGCTGAGTCAGGCGGGGCCCTACTATTCGATTCATATCGCGTGATTTCTGTATTAATGTAGAAGAAGCGAAAAGAAATTCGACATTGCGAACGGACGGAGATTAGGTCGATCCGCTCATACTTACATTTCTAGCACGCTGTGGTTTTCTGTCAAATTGCTAAAGATAACAACACATGGAGAATGGGTCCCGAGCCACATGGTAGGAAAATACGATGCGTACTTTGTAAAAATTCCAAGGAAAATCTGACAACTGGACCATTATCGACGAAAGATTCTGTCACCGCTCATCAGAACTGCTTGGTAAGATTCGAAAAGCTCTGCCGTGACCTATACTTTTGTTTTGGGGGAATATTTTGGTACTGCTAGGCTAACTACGATATTTTTGGGGAAGGAACTAAAACGAGTCTATCAAATTTGCAGATTTAGTAGACAACAGCATGTGGAAAACAGCTGTCGATTGACACATTTAACAGTGGGGTTCTGACCGGGACCCTACCTAGTGTTATGATTAGTCTATTGCAGCCAGGGGTTCTCGGACCCTAGGTACTGCATTTAAAAAAATATATATTACTAACAGATTAAACGAATTTTGGCAAAGGGATTTTAGGAATAGGTTTAGTGTTTACAATGTAATATTATTAATATACAATTGATGTTATTAACCCTGGGCAACATGGGCCTGGGAGGCTCACAGGGATATTGGTATCCACAGTACTCCACCAATTATTAATTTGACAGCTCAATCATTCTTGTATTCCCCAAAATGTTATTGTATTTTTTAAAACATAAATGCACTGTAATGTAAGCTTTAAAACGGAAAAATGTTCTCTCTGCCTCATGGCAAAATGTGTAGAATGCAGGATATTAGGTTTAAAGCTGCAACAACAACAATATCTCTCTGCCCCATGACAAAATGTGTAGAATTGCAGGATATTAGCTGAAACTGTAATAATGTCTCTACAATGCCAAGAGATGGGACATTAGAATGTTACTTCCCAGGGCCCGAGATTGGGTTTGTCCGGCCATGCACTGACAGTCATAGTAGAACTTCTTGTATGCTATTTATCTCACTTGAGTTTTGTTCTGATTGAGGGGGTCCCTGAAGAAGTTGATATCACGAAAGGGTTCCCTGGACTCAAAACGTTTTGAGAAGCCTTGGTCTATTGACTCAAAGGGAGTGGACACTACAGAAGTACACCTCACCTTGTATGATCGGCTTTGTTGTTTCCTTTCCCATTTAAATCCTGAATGCAGCTCGTTTGGGGACACTGATTTTCCTATCATGATAATATAATTGACATGCCTTATGAGCTATCTTACCCCATCAGAACCCAAAATAACATTGTTTATAAACAAATAAATACAATGTGATTGTAAACAAACACGGTATATCTTCAAAACATGGTTAAAACTATCATTTTGATCCCATGAATGGCCAGTCCATGCATCCATAGGTCCATCTATGAATTTGATTGGTTACATAATATTTATCAAATAAAACTGTTGGGGCTGTCATTTGGTGTTTGAATCCCATATTGCCCCTTTAACTCTTCCATGTGTTTTGAATTGCAGCTTTATTCATCTGGGGTTATTTGTCAGAACTCGCCAGAGTTTGACGACTTGTTTGGTTTCACTGTAAAAGATGTCCAGAATGAGATGAGGAGGGGAAACAGACTGGTGAGGTTATTTTAATGTTTCCCTTAGTGTTTGACATAAGTTGTTCAAACCATGATAGTTGTTTGAACTAATTAAGTCGTGTGTGTTGTTTCAGTAATGTCTGATGGTTTTGGTTTTGTTGGCCTACTGTCACTGTACAAGCAAACTGTACCCCCCCCAGATTTGCTACCGGTGTAAGAGGAAGGGTGCCACGGTGGGGTGTGAGGTGAAACGCTGTCAGAAGTCCTACCATTACCCCTGTGCTGTGGAAGACGGGGCCCACAATGTCGAAGACCGTATTGAAGGGAAGTATACGTGAGTGCAAGGCATAACACATTTTCTTCCTAAACAACTGTGAAATGTATTTTTGAACTTCATTGTATAGGACAATGGGTCTCAACTGACCAATTTAATAGATCAAGTTAATGAACATGTTATTGACTGGGTCTCTATGACCGTGTCTCTGTTTGTTACAGGGTGTACTGTCAGAAGCATAATCCAGAGTTAGGAGGTGAGGTGGCTGCTGGTTATTTTTATGTGTCCATCTGCCTGTAGGCTAGGGTTGAGTGGTATCCAGATTTCCGTACCTTCAATTCCATTCTCCTGTACCATACTGGGGAATCCGGTATTTCCAGCAGTGCCCACAAGGAGCGCTATTTCTTAAACTAAATAAAAAGCTAACCGCTAACAAGCACGTATTGAAAATCATACCGTCTGTATTTCAAAATACCACAGTATACGACCCAAGCCTATAGCAGGAATAAATTAATTGTCCATCCCGATACCCATCTGGATGTGTTTAGTTTATTAAATAGCTGTTAGTCCATCAGGGCAAATCTTCCTGGCTTGGTACACAAACACGCAGCCTCTGCCAGTCCAGCTGGCAGTTTCAACAAAAAACTGTAAGTTAATGAGGTGTTACTTTGACTTGTTCTTGAGGATTGTTTCTGTCTCAACACAGCATCCAATGGTACATCTTTGTCCTGCAACGGTGATTCAGACACAGAGAAGAACAACGATGGAGAAACGTCATCCAAGGTCTGTATGCCACTGACTACAGTGTAATGTAAGAATTTAATAACACGCACACAGGTCATTTATGAAAATGGATAGTTAATAGCTAGGCCTATATATGATTGATTAGCTGGTCACTATTCCTGTCTTCTGGTCATCATTGAACAACATCATCTAGCTGAAGGCTCAGAAATGAATACAAATCACGTTTCTCCCTCCAAATAATGGTCCTGTAGTGTACTAAACTCAGCAAAAAAAGAAACGTCCCTTTATCAGGACCCTGTTTTTCAAAGATAATTTGTAAAAATCCAAATAAGTCACAGATCTTCATTGTAAAGGGTTTAAACACTGTTTCCCATGCTTGTTCAATGAACCATATTCAATTAATGAACATGCACAACGGTCATTAAGACACTAACAGCTTACAGACGGTAGGCAATTAAGGTCACAGTTATGAAAACTTAGGACACTAAAGAGGCCTTTCTACTGACTCTGAAAAACACAAAAAAAAAGATGCCCAGGGTCCCTGCTCATCTGTGTGAACGTGCCTTAGGCATGCTGCAAGGAGGCATGAGGACTGCAGATGTGGTCAGGGCAATAAATTGCAATGTCCGTACTGTGAGATGCCTAAGACAGTGGTACAAGGAGACAGGACGGACAGCTGATCATCCTCGCAGTGGTAGACCACGTGTAACAACACCTGCACAGGATCGGTACATCCGAACATCACACCTGCGGGACAGGTGCAGGATGGCAACAACAACTGCCCGAGTTACACCAGGAACGCACAATCCCTCCATCAGTGCTCAGACTGTCCGCAATAGGCTGAGAGAGGCTGGACTGAGGGCTTGTAGGCCTGTTGTAAGGCAGGTCCTCTCCAGACATCACCGGCAACAACGTCACCTATGGGCACAAACCCACCGTCGCTGGACCAGACAGGACTGGCAAAAGTGCTCTTCACTGACGAGTCGCGGTTTTGTCTCACCAGGGGTGATGGTCGGATTCGCGTTTATCGTGGAACAAATGAGCATTACACCGAAGCCTGTACTCTGGAGCGGGATCGATTCGGAGGTGGAGTGTCTGTCATGGTCTGGGGTGGTGTGTCACAGCATCATCGGACTGAGCTTGTTGTCATTGCTGGCAATCTCTACGCTGTGCATTACAGGGCAGACATCCTCCTCCCTCATGTGGTACCCTTCCTGCAGACTCATCCTGACATGACCCTCCAGCATGACAATGCCACCAGCCCTACTGCTCGTTCTGTGCGTGATTTCCTGCAAGACATGAATGTCAGTGTTCTGCCAGGGCCAGCGAAGAGCCTGGATCTCAATCCCAATGAGCACGTCTGGGACCTGTTGGATCGGAGGATAAGGAGGGTAAATACAAATATTTACACATGTTAAGTTTGCTGAAAATAAACGCAGTTGACAGTGAGAGGACTTTTATTTGCTGAGTTTATAACCTAAAATAATATAACCTAAAGTTAATCAATATTCATTCCCACATCGACAGTGGCATTTTCAAGTGAGTATGAGGAGTCTTTTATTCCAAAACCAATGGCTTTGCTCATTCATTTCTATGATTGATGTCAGTAAGGGTGATTTATTATGTTGTTGTTAGAGCCTGGAATGGCTCTGTTGCAGGTTGTATTGTGAAAGGCATAAACCTTTCTGTCGTTGCAGAAAGAGCTGAATGGTAAGTCCTTTTCTCTCCACTGACTCGCACTTCCTTTGCTTGTGTGTTACACAAAGGTGTTCTCTGTAGATCAGATACATTTGTAAATGTATGTTTTGGATATGTTGTAATTTTAAAGGACATGCTTTGTCAGGACCCTCATCTTGCAAGAGTGACTACAACACACCTGAAAACCAATGGCAGACACAAACACCCAAGGTGTTTATATTTAGCTTTTAAACATGGATGCATATCTTCTGCAGTAAAGAAAGTCACTTAATGTAATCGTATGATGATATAGTGAATCATAATCTCTTTGCTTTTGAAACAGAGACGCTTGAACTTCTCTAGCAAGTAAGTATGGAATTGAGGTATGCATGTTGTAGGGTGGTCTGGTTCTTTGGTTCTGTCCAGCTGACCTGCTCTGTTCTGAGTGTGGAGTTCATACTGCTTTATGTATGTTTTTTGCTGACAAACAGTTCAGTAAATGTGTCTCTCTCATTCATAAAATATGGACTGGATTCTTTGGGGACTATTTTCTGAACACTGCGCCCGTTCTCACTTTTTTTGTCAGACGGGAAGTGACATCATCAAGAAAGTCCAAACACAGGAGGATAATGGATAACTCCTCAGACTCAGGTTGCTTTATTGTTCCTGTAGCCTCCTTTTTCACTACCTTGATTGTTGTCATTTTTTAAATAAAGTTTATACAAAGACATGAGCAACACATTGCATTGATTAGTATGTTGGTGTGTTCTGTAACAGATGGAGATGTGAATAGGATTGATATGAAGTTTTCCCCTCTGGAGTCCAATCTAGAAGACCTTGTCAACTCTGAACACAGGTAATGGTGATGGTGCTCTCATCTAGTTTCAATTAAACTACTTTCAATGGAGGCAGTGCATGTTTTCTTTTAACCAGGTAGGCCAGTGAAGAACAACTTCTCATTTACAACTGCGACCTGGCCAAGATAAAGCAAAGAGGTGCGGCAAAAACAACAGAGTTACATATGGGATAAACAAACGTACAGTCAATAACACAATAGAAAAATCTATGTACAGTGTGTGCAAAGTACAGATACTGGGGTGCAAAAGAGCAACAAAAAAAATTATAATAACAATATGGGATGAGGTAGATGGGTGTGCTATTTACAGATGGACTGTGTACAGGGATTGGTAAACTGCTCAGACAGCTGATGCTTAAAGTTAGAGAAGGAGATCTCAGTATCCAGCTTCAGTGATTTAAAAAACAAAATATTTTTTATATATTTTTTTGCAATTAGTTCCAGTCATTGGCAGCAGAGAACTGGAAGGAAAGGCGGCAAAAGTAGGTGTTGGCTTTGGGGATGACCAGTGAGATATACCTGCTGGAGGGTGTGCTACGGGTGTGTGTTGCTATGGTGACCAGTGAGCTGAGATAAGACGGGGCTTTACCTAGCAAAGACTTATAGATGACCTGGAGCCAGTGGGTTTGGCAACGAATATGTAGCGTGGACCAGCCAACGAGAGCATACAGGTCGCAGTGGTGGGTAGTATATGGGGCTTTGGTGACAAAATGGATGTCACTGTGATAGACTGCAACCAATTTGCTGAGTAGGTCGTTGGAGGCTATTTTGTAAATTACATCGCCGAAGTCAAGGATCGGTAGGATAGTCAGTTTTATGAGGGTATGTTTGGCAGCATGAGTGAAGGAGGCTTTGTTGCGAAATAAGCCGATTTCTAGATTTAATTTTGGATTGGAGATGCTTAATGTGAGTCTGGAAGGAGAGTTTACAGTCTAGCCAGACACCTAGATATTTGTCCACATATTCTAAGTCAGAACCGTCCAGAGTAGTGATGCTAGTCGTTCTAGCGGGCAACAATCGATTGAAGAGCATGCATTTAGTTTTTAAAAGCAGTTGGAGGCCACGGAAGGAGTGTTGTATGGCATTGAACCACGTTTGGAGGTTTATTGGTTTATTCTGACATTTCTTTACCTTCCAAGGCTCTCTGTTGTCAAGGTTGTTCAAATAGCATGTTATAATTTCAGTGTTGAGGCGTTTCCTGTGTAGGTCAAATGTTATAAAAAGGGAAGGAGGGGGATAGTTGCCGGCCTCTGTAGCGTACAGTAACACAAGATTATTGATTTTGCGCTCTTACTTCACAGTAATCATGCTGAGACCCCCATAGCTTCCACCACAGGTAAAACATGTCAGGACACACATTAACACATCACATTACCAGGATGTTTAATATCAAACCTAATAATATCAAACCAACTGTCATTTTCCTTAGGAAATCAGCCAGCACCTGAAGATGGGGACTGTACATTAATCGACTCCGTGAGTTACGTAGCTTTATTTCTTTGACTACTCTTGTCCAATATTTCTCCTGTGGCATTACTGTATCTCTATACTGGTCCTAAACCATTGATTCAACCATAAGGTGCTACAGAGGGTAGTGCGTACGGCCCATTACATCACTGGGGCAGAGCTCCTTGCCATCCAGGACCTCTATACCAGGCGGTGTCAGAGGAAGGACCTAACATTCTTCTGACACCATCCACCAAAGCCATAGACTGTTCTGTCTGCTACTGCACGGTAACGGTACCAGTGCACCACCAAGTCTGGAACCAATAGGACCTTCTCTCTCTCTCTCACTCACTCACTCACTCACTCACTCACACTCTCTCTGTTACCATAAACATATGTATACTGACGCCACATACGCTGCTGCTACTGTCCATCTGTCACTTTAACCCTAGCTATATGTACATATCTACCTCAATTACCTCTAACTCCCTGTACATAGCCATGTTATTACCTCGTACCCCTACACATTGACTCGGTACTGGTACTCCCTGTACATAGCCACGTTATTACCTCGTACCCCTACACATTGACTCGGTACTGGTACTCCCTGTACATAGCCACGCTATTACCTCGTACCCCTGCACATTGACTCGGTACTGGTACTCCCTGTACATAGCCACGTTATTACCTCGTACCCCTGCACATTGACTCGGTACTGGTACTCCCTGTACATAGCCACGTTATTACCTCGTACCCCTGCACATTGACTCGGTACTGGTACTCCCTGTACATAGCCACGTTATTACCTCGTACCACTGCACATTGACTCGGTACTGGTACTCCCTATACATAGCCACGTTATTACCTCGTACCCCTGCACATTGACTCGGTACTGGTACTCCCTGTACATAGCCAAGTTATTACCTCGTACCCCTGCACATTGACTCGGTACTGGTACTCCCTGTACATAGCCACGTTATTACCTCGTACCCCTGCACATTGACTCGGTACTGGTACTCCCTGTACATAGCCACGTTATTACCTCGTACCCCTGCACATTGACTCGGTACTGGTACTCCCTGTACATAGCCACGTTATTACCTCGTACCCCTGCACATTGACTCTGTACTGGTACTCCCTGTACATAGCCACGTTATTTCTACTCGTTATTCACTGTATTTATTCCTTGTCACTGTTTCTATTTGTATTTTTTACAAATCTTTATCTTTAACCCTGCATTGTTGGGAAAAGGACCCATAAGTAAGCATTTCACTGTTAGTCAACACCTGTTGTTTATGAAGAATGTAACCAATTGAATTTGATCTTTCTCCAGGATGCTGGGTCCCAGAGTCTTTTGCTGCCAGTGATGCTGTGTGTTGCATCTGAAGAACCCTCTCAGACCACAGGTAGTTACAGCTCCTCACCTCTCACCTGTACGCTCACTTTTCATGAACTCTTACATATAAATCCCTCCCTACTAGCCAGGAAGGAACAACTCAATTTGTTGAGTTCTCTATCATCTCGCTCCTTCTGTGTTCTCTCTATCCTCTCAGTGTGCAGTTCTGAGTCTTGTCAAGGTTCTGTTCCGCACTCACCTGGTTCACCACACGGCAGCTCTCACTCACCTGGACCTGCTATTGATCCCATCTTGCCTGTCCACTCACCTGACTGCTCATCCGTCCACTCTGGTCCACTCAATTTGGCCAGCACAGCTATTGTGTGTTATGGCCCATTGTCCTCTCCTCCATCTCCCTCTACACACGCTGTCTCCCAGTGTCCCCTTGCAAGGCCTGGAGGCCCGGGTTCACCTGGTGGTTCTGGCTCCGGCAATGCAGCCAGCAGGGTGTTCTGGAGGAGGTGTACCGAAGCAGGCTGTACAGAGTCCATCTTCACCACCTTCATCTCTGACATGGTCGGCATCTCCAAGAGGATCCTGTCAGATCAGGCCAGTCAGGAGGGTGAGTGGAACGGCTGGGGGGGCTGGGGGGGTATATTAAATAAAACTGTCACCAATTGAACACTGTTAGGAGCATATAATCAGAATTGCAGGCTTCATTTATTTTCTTTCGTATGTTTTTGCTTTCTCGGTCTTCCTTCAGATTATGATCTCTCTCTGAGAGTGATTGAGGCCTCTGGAAAATTATCACAGATGCTTTCACAGCAGGAGAGAGGTGAGAATTAGTGGATTAATAACAAGAGTTAGGAGTTTTTATAGCGTTGTGCAAATGGTAAGGCTTCTTATTTTCAAAGCTTGTGAAGCCTGTATTCATATTTTTCTAGCCCAGACCCATTGTTTGTTGTATGCTCTGTAAATTGCTCTACATGCACTTCGTGAGCCTTTAAACAACTAATATAATGCAAATATAAATCAAATGTATTCTCCCTCCTTTGTTCAGAGTTTAAGAAGAAGCAAAGGGAGCTACAGAGCGCTACGGCAGCCATAAGAGAAGCCAGGTCAGCCCTGAAAAGATGAGCGGCACTGCCAGAAATTACAGCCTTCAAAGTTCAATTCACCTTTCCTCATTTATATTTATCATTTGATTTCTCAATGTTTTTTGAAAAAACTTGTTCCGCTTTCTTATCATAATACCAAACACATAACCTAATCTTATATTACTACCGTGTTTTATATCTAGTAGAAGCAATTGTCAAACAAGAAGAGGCTGGCTTTTTCACTTGCCAGAAAAGGGACTTTATAGCTTCACCAATGTAAAAAAAAAAAAAAAAAAAAATGTACAGTACCAGTCAAGTTTGGACACGCCTACTCATTCAAGGGTTTTTCTTTATTTGTATTATTTATTTATTTATTGTAGAATAATAGTGAAGACATCAACTAGGAAATAACGTATGGAATCATGTCGTAACCAAAAGAGTGTTAAACAAATCAAAATGTATATTTTAGATTCTTCAAAGTAGCCACCCTTTGCCTTGACAGCTTTGCACACTCTTGGCATTCTCTCAACCAGCTTCACCTGGAATTCTTTTCCAACAGTCTTGAAGGAGTTCACACATGCTGAGCACTTGTTGGCTGCTTTTCCTTCACGCTCCGTTTCAACTCATCCCAAACCATCTCAATTGGATTGAGGTCAGGTGATTGTGGAGGCCAAGTCATCTGTTGCAGCACTCCATCACTCTCCTTCTTGGTCAAACAGCCTGAAGGTGTGTTGGGTCATTGTCCTGTTGGAAAAACAAATGAAAGTCCCACTAAGCGCAAACTAGATGGGATGGCGTATCGTTGAAGAATGCTGTGGTGGCCATGCTGGTTAAGTTGCCTTGAATTCTAAATAAATCACTGACAGTGTCACCAGCAAAGCACCATCACATTCTTCACAGTGGGAACCACACATGCGGAGATCATCCGTTCACCTACTCTGCGTATTACAAAGACGATAGCTGTTGGAACCAAAAAATCTCACATTTGGACTAATCAGAGCCAAAGGACAAATTTCCACTGGTCTAATGTCCATTGCTCGTGTTTCTTGGCCCAAGCAAGTCTCTTCTTATTATTGGTGTCCTTTAGTACTGGTTTCTTTGCAGCAATTCAACCACGAAGGCCTGATTTTACACTGTCTCCTCTGAACAGTTGATGTTGAGATGTCTGTTACTTGAACTCTGTGAAGCATTTATTTGGGCTACAATCTGAGGTGCAATTAACTCTAAGGAACTTATCCTCTACAGCAGAGGTAACACTGGGGTTTCCTTTTCTGTGGCGGTCCACATGAGAGCCAGCTTCACCATAGCTCTTGATGATTTTTGTGACTGCACTTGAAGAAACTTTGAAAGTTCTTAATGTTCTGCAATGAGGGACTGTTGTTTCTCTTAGATGATTTGGGCTGTACTTGCCATAATATGGACTTGGTCTTTTACCAAATAGGGTTATCTTCTGTATACCACCCCTACCATGTCACAACACAGTTTATTGTCTCAAATGCATTAAGGAAAGAAATTCCACAAATGACCTTTTAACAACCACACCTGTTAATTGAAATGTATTCCAGGTGACTATCTCATGCAGCTGGTTGAGAGAATGCAAGGTGTGTGCAAAGCTGTCATCAACTTAAAGGGTGGCTTACTTTGAATAATCTCAAATATATTTTGATTTTAACACTTTTTTGGTTACTACATGATTCCATGTTATTTCATAGTTTTGATATCTTCACTATTTTTCTACAATGTTTGGAAATAGTCAAAATAAAGAACCTTGGAATGAGTAGGTGTCTTGACTGGTACTTAATAAAAAATATATTTTCCCCTAACCCTACCACCTCTCTCCTAATTGGAGTAAAGTAATGAACAATAACACTTAGGCTTCTACTTCCAGTTTATACATACTATATACATTTTACAGACAATCTATTTTATAATAGTTATCTTTTTTTGTTTTTAAGCTACCACCAACCCCTCCCATCTATCTCAGATGCACATCCAGTTTGATTTATATTTTGCCATATATTTTTAACTGCTATTTTACATTAGTTATCTTGTTTTTAATCCCACCCTTCAACTCCACTCAACCCCTCCCATCTATCTCTTAACACCATCCATGTTTGATTTCTATTTGCCATTTTACATTGTTTAATTGTGCTGTGATGCTTCACAAAAGTTCTGAACCTTTCTATTCTCATAGTTTCTACAGATTGTAAATTATTCAATAGTTTTGGCAAAAATGTTTGACTTTTCAAATCACCCAGTAGTGCTATATATATATATATATAATTCTATTTGTTGCAAGAATTTTGTGTAATTCAAAGTTTTGAATCCGGCGTTGTTTTGCGTATTGGTTCATAAACCATGTCATGGAATCAGTACATAAAAAATGTCTTCCCAAATATTTTGCAATCGATACGGCACAGCGGTCAATTTTTTGGTCCTTAATTAAATGAAACTGGTGTATATATATATATATAATATATATATATTTTTTTTTTAATCACAAGTTTCTTTAACCAATTTTGGTCTAATGCATGGCCAGCAGACAAGCTCCTTACTGTTCTATGGTCTGGGGAAATGCATCAGCAAGTGACATTAGGAGGCTACAGATTGCACAGAACAAAGCAGCAAGGATTGTTTTAAGGTGGAAATATGGTTCTTCTGTTGTAGTCATGCTGCCATGCAATAACGAAATTGAATAATTTATCTGAGCAAACCAATGTATATATTTCAATATATACATTGACACAATACATAGGAAAATTGTGCTGGACTATGGTAGATAATTGATTCTTCATCTTTTTAGACTGTTAAGAGTATTTCTGGTCAATATGTTAGTGTATTATGTCTAACAGTATTATATGTGAAATAATTTTAAAATAACTGAAAGTGAGAGGTTGTAATCTGAATAAAGGGGAAAAGGCTATTCTTGAACAAGGGGTGAGACATTCTTAATAATCTGCTAGAGAACCAGTTCGGAATATAATAACTTTTGTATGACAGACCTTTAGTGAGAGGTCTAACGCTTTAATAATTTCTGCCCTCCAAATTCATTAAATAGGCCCTTTTCATTTGGTCTGGCTTGCCGTTCGAAATAATGTTGAATATTTTTGCTCATGTCATTTATAAAAAGTGTAGGCAAAACCATAAGCAAATATGTAAATTGTATTATGACTAGAGTTAATCAGGGTGATTTTTCCAACTTTCTATTAAAATTGGAGTGAGTTAATTTCTTTCTTTTGGGGAATGTATACTGAGTATGTCCATATCACCGTCAGACCATTTTATTGGTAAACTACACGGTAAAGTAAAATATGTATTTGTGATCCAATACATAATATAGCACACGTATCATAATTTGGTTTTAATCCAGAGGTTATAAAAATGATCTAGATCGCGCAGGGATCCTTATTGTTGATTTAAAAGAACATGAGTCAGTGTACAATGACAACTTGGTTTTCAAGCCCTGGATTTCTAACCCTTTGATATTAATAGATATGCCGATTAGCGGACAACCTTGTTTTACTTCTCTTGACAGTTTAAAACTTTGAGAAGTTGAAATATTTCAGGCATTTAGTTATAAACTCCAGTCAACTTTATCAAAAGCCTATTCAAAGTCAGCTGTGAATACCAGGCCATATTTTTCAGTGTTCTGTTTCCAGTACTTGTCTTATCTCCAATATGTCAACCATGTAAAAAATGCATCACAAGATTTCCGTGGTAGCAGAAACTGCATACACGGTAAACACTGCATATGTCGGCTCAGTCGAAAATTACCGCTATAGCGCTGAACTTCGGCGGTGAGATTGAATTGAGCCCTTGTTTTGCAACCAGTCTTACACCCACCACCCCTTTTTTTGACTCACTCATACTCCACCCACTGGTCTGTCACTTTAGGCTCTGCCCACAGAGCTTTTATCCAACAGAACAACTGTGTGCTGCCCTCAGAACAGGATCCAATAAGGTCATTTGTATTGGTCATATTGAGGAAAGTTTACTGGCACACCACTCTAGAATTGGCATAGAAATTAATTACTGACAGTTGGAATCATATAAAAACTCAAATGGAATCTCAGCAGCTCCTCACAACAAAGCAGCCTTCACATAGCTTTCTCACACTCAGTGTGTGTGTGTAACTAAATATCTACAAGTTGTCTTTAATGAACATAAAAAATAGGTGATTATCATTTCTGTATAATAGTTCTGTACAGCTGAGATATAGTGCAAACATTACTGAAAAGTAACAATACCTTAAATGTCTGAAATCATCTGTAACATAGGCTGAAAATATTGCATTCAAAAACTCAGCCAACACAATGTTCTCCAAGAACTCTGTCATGGAGTTTACATTGACCCTATGCACAGGTTTTTGTTGTTGCTCTTTTTAGGAATGATGTGATTTCACACAAGTACAACATTTTTATTGCTCTAACAGATTAAGGCCTAGGTTCAATCAGATCAATAACCGACACCAGCATGGTGGATGTGTTGGAGGTTGAACTGTGGTGGAGCCATTAGATCGGTGAGCAGCTGCTCTTGATCATTGTCATGAAGCCACACCCATCCCAGTCCTGTTAGAAGTTCAGAACAAGAAGGTGGGCAGTCAAATTGAAAAATCATTCAACTAAATAATGAGGATTTCTATAGTCTTAATCGAGGTGAAGATTACATCTCACATTCCAGTGTTCAAACTTGTAAACAAGGCTACATGGGATTTATGTTAATGTAACTCCATGCAGCCAATGGCAATGTCCGCTTTAGGTATAAGACCGGGAACCACTTGTGGATTTGACAGCTAACGCAGTTCCACCTCCGACACCCCAAAAACAACCACTATGCAGATGTTGGCTAAAGCGGATCTGATTGAATCAATCCCTAAGACTGGATCTAATAACCACCGTTCAATAAGAACACTGAAGATCTCTATCTGTCAGTAGTGACAAGTTATATAATCAATCTCACACAGGCTTTCCCAGAACCCACTGCACCATATCAGAAAGTGCAAACGTGCTCCTCACTCGTCAAGGGAAACAAAATACTTACAAAGAACTCTGGCCTCCAAAGCTGCAAGATGTAACTACCAACCCACAGAGGGAGATGGAAGACGATATAAATATCTAATAACCCCTCTGAACAGTTCTGTAACAGGGGTAACTACTTAACATCCTTTGCCACCCATCATCTGCAGTAAATAGACAACCACTGGCAGACGCTACAGCTAACGGAGCCTGGTGGCTCATGGCAGACCAGAGCGTGTTTAGCCTAGCGTAGCCCCCTGTGATGGAGACAGAGATGAGCCGGTTCAGCGGTCAATTCTTGAAGGCTCCACAGCGGCTAGCTCGGCTGATGAACTCTTTGAGAAGGTTGCCTTCGATCTGCCAGAAGGCTGCAGTCTGGGTCACCTCCGTCAGGTGGTTCACACAGAACTTAAAGCAGAACTCCTCCAGGTCCTAGATACACCACATGGTTAAACAGGAAATATGAAGTTAGCACTTGTCCAATAACAAACGTTCGTTTTAGTTTTTCTTTGCTATGGTGTGCCCCAATGAACACAACCCAGGGAGAGTAGGCTTGGTAGAGGTTGCTCCTAGCCACTGGTACAGGGTCAGATATGTGTTAATCCGCCTAAAGGTTAAGATTGGGTGAAGAGTTACCTGTTGCTAGGTGTGGAAGCGGGACTGACCTCTGCGTCGTAGCGCACGGCAGCAGCGAGCAGAGAGAAGGCGTTCTCTATGGTGATGCCCCTCTTGATGATGTGCTGACAGAGACGCTTCAGGCGGTTCTCACAGTAGGATGTGGCCAGGTCCAGCAGACCTAACACAACCATAGACAGTCTGGATCACTGTTGGTTTGGGATGTTTGCATACATTGATGTCTGCATCTGTGTTGTTTCTGGACTTTTATAAATCAATGATTGGTCTACAGATGAGGTACACCCCAATATGAGCTTGACTGGTAGCACTGTCACAGCCTTTAACCCTCCCCTATTGATTAATTGCCTTGTCAGTAAGGCATGGCTAGGTGGGGGACTGACCGATAGCATCCTCTGGGGGCAGGTCTATGTTGTCTGTGTAGAGGAACTCTAGGAAGGAGCGGTAGACGGGGTAGGTGAACTGGTCGATCTCTATCACCTCCTTCATGTCTTCATTCCAATGGGACTGGAACATGGACCTGAAGTGCTCACACCTAGCAGTGGAGAGGGGTAGAGGACAGCTATTAGCGTCACTAAATATCCTCCATTTAAAGGAATAGTTCAGAATTTTAGCAACGAGGCCCATTATCTACTTCGAGAGTCACGAACTTGTGGATACCATTTAAGCATGCTAGCTGTACCCAAACACTTTGAGTCTTTGTGCCAAGCTAGTTAGCATTGGCACACGAATCTACCTCTAACTTCCTTCATACTGGACGCAGATACATAGAAATATTATCCACAAGTTCACCTGACTGAGGAAGTAGGTAAGGGGCTTCATACCAAAATCCTGAACTATCCCTTAAGTGTCTTTGAAAAGCACTAATGTAAAGCATGTGTTCTATAATATTGTGAAATAATGCCACATTTCCTCATTCGCCAAGAAAGATAAACTTGCAATGTGTCTGGTAAAACAACTTGACTCAATAATAGACCATTCAACTTCAAACTTTCCCAATAATCCAAAAAAGTATTTAGATTTGGAAAGCATGTTAGCTGGGTAATTTGATCTTGCTGTGTTAGAGCCCAGTGAGCAACCTGCCTGACCTGATCTTGAGCACAGCCTTGTGCACATGGATGTATTTGCCATCCACGCTGAACTTGAGGTCGGCCGTCTCTGGGCTGTCAAACTCCTTCTTTAAAGACTGGGACACTGTCAGGAAGTCATCATGCTCTGGAGAGAACACACAAACACAATGAAAGTCATCACGCTCTGCCAAAAGGAGAGGACGTACTCAGTCACACACCCTTACCCATAGAGAGCAGCCTCCACATGACAGAGGGCGTGGCAAAGCAAGCAAAAACGTCATCAGTGCAGGAGAAGTGTGTGAGGAAGGGCAAGACGATGGACTGACCCCTACACTGGCCCCACATGTACACCTGGCCACTCTGAGTCTTAGCTGCTGAGGTGTGTGTGGAGTGGCATGCTGCAATCTCTACAATCCTGCTGGAGAGGAGGGAGGAGATCAGTCTGTATTCAGAGACTGCCTCATCTCTTTCTCAGCCATGATGTGTACTGTGTATATACACATTTCTCACCTCTCCTTCTCAGCCATGATCTGGACTGGGCTGAGTTGGTTGCTCTTGTTGCCTGTGCCCAGCTGGCCATAGGTGTTGGTCCCCCAGGCATACAGCAGCCCCTCGTCCGTTAGGGCCAAGGAGTGGGCATAGCCAGACACTATCTGGATGGGAAGAGAGGGGTTAATGGTAGTGGAGGTAGTGTGTGTGTGTGTGTGTGTGTGTGTGTGTGTGTGCACGCTCACCTGTAGCACACAGAGACCCTGCAAGCCCACCAGGCGACAAGGTGTCAGCTGATTCCCGTTGTTGCCGAGCCCCAGTTGGCCGTTTCCGTTATAGCCCCAGCCGTACACCTGAGAAAGAAACAAGCGCACAAACACTCTCTTAAGTGTCCTGCAAGGTTGCTGCATACTTGTGAACCTACTAAGTTAAAGTACACCGGCTGATTGAATATAACAAATACGTAACATATTTAATATCAAACCCACGTTCAAACTGTGGTCACTCACCTCTCCATTCTCGACCACAGCCAGAGAGGAGGTTTGACCACAGGTGATGCTGACGACCACCTTGTTCTGCAGACAGTTGGACACTCTCCTGGGGGTGGGCTGGTTGGCCGTGGACCCTGACCCCACCTGGCCACAGTTATTGTAGCCCCAGGCATACACCTGGACAGGGAGGTCAGAGAATCACATTTCACTGAATATATAATCATTTTCTTTAGGTTTAATAATATAGTGCAAAACACTATAGAACATCACACATCTAACAGCAATACAAGTCCAGCCCACTTCCCTGATAAAACATCAGGTTCACTCTAGAGTGGTGCCAGTCACTGGACCAGTGACATAAAGCCGACTCAGTGAAAGAACAGCGGGTAACAATAGGGCCTTTATATCAGAGCTTGGATTTACTGGGTCACAGTAAGTTTTTGGAGGTTTGTAAGTAAGGTTTGGACTAGGGCACGATGGTAAGGGGGCTTAGAGCAGTGGCCAGCCCCTCAGATGTTTCTGACAGACACAAGTGTTATTTTCAATATAGGCAGAACCCCACAGACCCCCCTCTTTCTCTCTACCCTTTCATCTTAACCTCTCCAGCATTAATATGGATCATGGGGTGAGGAGTCACAAGCCACCTATCTCCCACTACCCCTCTCCATCCTTCCTTCTCTCACCTCTCCAGTGTTGGTCAGGGCCAGGGAGTGATGTGAACCACAGGCCACTTCCGTCACCCTCTTGTTGAGAAGGCTGGCAGACACCAGCACAGGAGCGACCCCCTGGTTGGTGGTCCCATTCCCCAGCTGACTGTAGCCATTGTGGCCCCAGGCAAACAGCTCGCCCTCTGACACACAATGGAGGAAACGGTGAGTAAGAAACCCCAAATAGTGGTAGAAATACTTTGAACAGGCATCTGGGATAGGGATTAGGGAATCATGTCAGCTCTATTGAAGACATTTCTATGTCCAACATTCTGTGCCATCCTCTTGAATGTTGTATCCCTGTTATGTGCTGTAGTACCCTCAGAGGCCAGGAGGATGTGGGGTCCGCTGCCATAGCTGAGGCTGACCACTTTCCTCCCACTCAGAAAGTCCAGCTTCTTAGGTAGGATGGTGCTTTGGCTATCCCCTGTTCCCAGGCAGTTACTGCAGTTCAGCCCAAACACATACACCTAAGGAAGAGAAAGAGAGATGGGTCACTGTTTGAAATAAGCAGACACCAGTCAGCATGTGCTGTGCAGAGTGCATGTGTATTCCAGAAGAGAGACCTAGGAGTGACCACTCCAGATAAAACACACTGACTACACCAATCATCTGACCACTTACGTCATCATTGTGGGTGATGTAGATGACCTCGTTGGCGGAGGTTCCAAACACACAGGCCTGTCGTATGGACGAGAGCTCCTCGCCTTCCATCAGGCTAAACAGCGGCCATTTTGTCACATCCACCATAGTGCGCCTTGATCTCCGTTGCAATGGTGGAGGGGTGTGTCCCCGGCTATAGGGAGGAGCAGGTTCGTGGTCTTGGTGGGTGATGCTATCCCTGCTTTTCACACTGAATATTAGACAAGAGACATCGAGAGAACACACAGACAGAGCTTACACAACCACCAGAGAACACACAACTCAAAGTCAGAGATCAAACACACACGCACTCACAATCATCAGAGCACATGTGGGCACAAACAGTCACACACACATACTGTATAACTCAAATACTCTGCAACCTCAGACCACCTTTCATTCCCATTAGTATTTTGAGTTGGTGAAATTGAGCAGACAGAACAGAGCATTGTCCTGGCCTTTAATCTCTAAATGTTTCCAGATTATAATTTAATCTGTTCCTCACGAACCGCAGGGTTTCACATTTGTATTCTATCCCAGCACAAACCCGAGTAATTGCCAAGCACTATATGAATCCGGTGGGTTAGTGTTGGGGTGGAATAAATCCTAGGAACTGATTTGGAAACACTGACCTTACATGTGGTTAGTTCTATATCCAGTCAGCTGAGACATAGGTAAAAAAAAATATATATAAAAAAAGACTTGATACGGTTTTAAAGCAGGCAGCTAGGCTGGGAATAGTTGCTCAGTTAGAGCTTTGCTTTAGGATCGATTGCAGACCCTTGATCTCACCCCTAGAGATTACCACACACAACACGTCAATCGAAAAAAATCAAGTCGAGTCAATTTTCTGACTCTACACAAGCAAAACTCTCAACTAGCCAGTTTAGTACATCAGAAAAGAGAGTAACTAATGTTAATGCTACAACCGAAAACGCATTCGACCTTTTATCGAGTCTATTGATAAAATTAGTAGCTAGTTAGCTAGTGGAACTTTAGCTGATTAGTTAGCCATCTAAAGTTACCTATATAGTGATCAGTACAGACTCGCCTTAAATGACTGCGGACCTGGCTAGATAACGTTATCTAGAAAGCAAGCCAACAAAACATTCCAATTGTAGCTAAACTAGCTACTGCTAGTAAACGAGTATGCCAGCTGACAACGTGCATTCACTGACCTACAAGAGCGTTCCATAGTCAATAATGACAACTTTTCCGGGGAGGAAAACAAAATAGATCAAAATGAAAGTATGTTTAAAAGCGTCACACCACCAAGCCTACCTATGAGATGCGTTAGTTTGGTGCTATTACCGGTGGACGGGTAGCTAGCCTCCCGATCACTGAACCGCTTTCTCCTGCTGCCGCCTCTCGGATAATGTCAGCAGCTCCCTCTGTTGTTGATGTTGGTGTGTCCGGAAGTGAGAGCCAATACATGTCACGTGATCAACATTCAACCAAGAGAGGCCCAACTCGATGGAAAATCTGTCTCCCTCCAGCAGGTGGCGTTTTTTCGTTGTTTCGCAGTTGTTACGCGTGCACTGATAGAAGTAGGACACGTGACATTACTGCAACTTTGAGGAAAAAACACTTTATATCAGTCTCGAGATGGCTATGCATATTCGTAACATGAGACTAGTAGCATAGCATCTCTCAATTGAATTACAGGCGGTTGACACCAACAACCCTCATGGAGAATTCAAAAAGGGTTATCCACCAACCTAGAGAAATGACAGGAGGGAGCTAGATCGTGGACAATGACACCCATTGTTGGGGCAGAGATGTATATTGTCAATATACCCTAAATAAATAGGACAAAGGTCACTAGATGGCTGTCTGACCATAAAATAAACATCCCCCAAAACACATGTTAAACATTTGCATTTCTCAACATAATCCTCATTTCAGGTTTTGCAAGAAGCCTGATCTCTCTCCTGATCCAGTTTTGCTCTGTTAATCATGAGGGTTATCAGGTGATTTGGGGTGATTATTTTTTAGCTCTGAAATAAACAAACCACACAAACAACCAGGTGAAGCTACTGCCATGGTTACCATTCCCAGTGATTGAAATCCCAGTCCGCTGGAGAGATCAGTACAAGGGAGATAAAGCTGGTTAAGAAAGCTGCATGCAAACACATGAAAATAAGTAGATGTTATCTCCTTATTTGGTTGACTGTTCAGTGGCATTCAGCTCTGCTTGTAGGACCATCCTTTTCAGCACAGAGGTGTAATGGCAAGCAACTGGATCACAAACCAACACGACAAAGAGGAATCAGACATTGCTGAATACATTTGAAGGCCTTGGATGCTTGACTGATCTGCTCCACTCATTGGACTATTAAGGGAAAAGCTTGGATGGACTCCAAACAGAGATCTGCAGAAACCGCCAACCTTCATAAAAAAAACAATATCCTGTCTGTCATGGGCCTGGCCCTGTGCAGACAGTCTCACATGCATACATCCAAAGTGGTTCTAGTGGGCAATGAAGTCCACCCCTCCACTGTCTTCAGAAGGGTGACCCCCACCATGGCCTTCAATGTTGGCTCGTTGGAGCTGGACTCTGGCCCGGAGCTTACCGTGTGGGACATAGGGGGATACGCAAGCCCTGGAAAGACCACATGGAGGGCTGCGATGCCCTGCTGTTGGAGTAGACTGGGGGAGGCATTGGGGAGAGTGCTTGGGGATGAAAGGGTGCGGGTCTCCCTTGGTGTTGGTTAGTAAGATGGAGCTCGCTGAGGCCATGGGGCTCCAGGAAGTGATGGATGGATGGACTGGAGCCGTCCTGGGACATAGACTGGGAGGTACAGATGCCCTGGGCTCACTGGCCACACTCAGAGACCGCTGAGGGGTAACACACACACACGGATATGAAACACATTCACAAATACACAGTGCAAACTGATCAATAGACGAGGCACAGATGCCCATACGGTTTGGGTTAAATGCAAAAGACATTTCGGTTGACATTTCAGTTGTGCAACTGACTAAGTATACTCTTGCCCTTTCACACACAGCTAAAAGGGTTGGCACACAACCAATATGAGGATGTGAAGCTTTTCAAAAGCATAATGTGTTCCTATGACTATAACTAGCTCCATGCCTCAGAATGTATCAGGCCAATAGGTTATTTTAATATAGAACCAGTTGTGACATTCACTCTAAAGGAAACTGTTAAAATGGGACTCGAGAATTGTTGTCAGAGAAGATTGGAATGAAATAGCTACTTATCAAAAGGACAAAAAATCCAATGGGATTATCCACCCTTTTTTATACTCATTGTAACAATTATACATTAAACAAATCTCCTCACCGCAATGTCACTTGAGTGCCACTAATTTGTAACATTTACAGAAGATGCAGTACCCCTCTACACCACAATGTGGTCTCATCAACCACAACTCAACCCTGCTGGGTAATGTAGGTTGGATCAATGGTTACTACTGATTTACGTATTGACACTGCCAGTCTGAAGGGACTGGTGACATACAATGACTTTAAAATAAAACCTTTAGTCGTACTTTCAGTAAAGTTTATGATTATTGATTGGTATTTTACATCAGGTATATTTCTCTAGGTACCATGGACAGCAACTCAATCACATACATGCGAGCATACAGTCACTTTGTCTCTTAATACGACGCAGTCGCTCTCCCCTTTTTTCCCCCAGACACACACATGCCTTGATTTTAGTGTACAAATCAGAACACTTGCAGCGGTGAGGATCCAACGGCTAACAGGAAGTTTATTTTGGTTAGGATCAGTAATACAGAGACCATGTCCTGAGGGCGAGATGGGAGGAAGTGATATCATAATCCCATTATTGGTTAGCAGAATGTGGCATTGATGGGTTTGTTTGTGGTGAATGTAGGTATGGGTGGATATGTCATAATGGGTTACAATGCTCAGCCCATAGAATTAGGAATTAGAATATTAATAGGATCTCTATGGCTCAGCCAATAAAATAGGAGTAGAACCATCACTACAGCAGAGAGCAGCATTGTCTAATCCCATGGCAGACTCCAGTAATTAGGGAGACATCACACACACACCTATTTCAGATGCGCCAACAGCTTCTAGCATTTTTTTGTTGTTCACAATACATCTGAGAAAAAACTTGTTTGTTTCGTAGAAATGAAAAACAAAAAGGCACAATGTCAATGAATTTCAACTCATTCTCAATTTTTTAATATGCACAAGAGTTGAAAGTATCAGTGAGCCACCTTAAAGAGAAGAATTCAATCAAAATGTATAAAAAAGATATAAACATTGGAGGCCAAAACGCAGTCTGTTGCTATTTCTCTCTATTCTCTTATTTAAAACAACTTTTCTCCGGCAAGTAAAAATCTTGCAAGTAACATAAGCTTGTATCGTTTTCCGATACAAGACAAAGAAATTGTAATTCTTTAAAGTGGCTCGGTCCGTCTAGGCGGATAGTTCATGACTATACACCCCCCCCCCCCCCCAAGGTTTTGTTCATTAGCAATAAACTAGACTTCCCACCTCATCCCCTAATCCAAACCCACTCCTGCCTCCCCCCACCCACTGTCTATCAGTAGTTAGCAGCCTAATGGCCCATTCAAACACACAGCTGCAAAAGAGTATTATGCCTTGTGGTGGCAGCGTAGCAACTTATTTGACCATCTACAGTAGTGACCAGATGACCGGACCTACTTTCCGTGGGTGAGACTTCACCTAGAAATGCCTCATTGCTACTGCTGCCAGGCTTCCATTGAAAATAACAACTTCCCTGCTTTTGCTGTGCACTGTTTGAACAGGTCATAAACAGAGGAAAACAAGTCCAGACCAGAGACCTAGGTCCTGGAGACCAACTGGGACGGCTCTGGGATGGTAGAATGACAGTCAGTCCCTGCAGATAGACAAGCAGGTTCATCAGCATGTCATCATAATACATATGAATGTTTAAAACTAAAGACAAAACTAAAAAACTGAACACCCCATCCGTCAGTCTTTGATAGTATGTAGGTTATCGTTCTGCAGAGTGAGTCCAGTTCCAACAATGACTTGTCAGCTGCAGCAGCTTTGTACAGGCATTATGGAAATATATATTTGTATATTCTCAAGAGACTCGTTTAAGAGATACACATTGCATTTTGTACAATTATTCAGGTTGTTGATGTGACAAAATAAAATAAAAACCACAAAAAAAGTTAAGTTCTGCAAAGGTCAGAGGTCGTGTTCTATCCTCAGTCCCGTCTTCAGTATCTGTCTCTTTCCGCAGGAAGAGAGAAAAAAAACTACCTCTCAGACGTGTGCATAAAACAAAATTATAAAAGTAAAAATGCCGCAAATCTGGAAGCTCCACAGCCTGGA